>NC_037671.1:99007452-99194177 GCF_003255815.1 Theropithecus gelada | reverse complement strand
TCTGTCACTGATGGACATTTGGGTTGATTCCAAGTCTTTGCTATTGTGAATAGTGCTGCAATAAACATACGTGTGCATGTGTCTTTATAGCAGCATAATTTATAATCCTTTGGGTATATACCCAGTAATGGGATGGCTGGGTCATATGGTACATCTAGTTCTAGATCCTTGAGGAATCGCCATACTGTTTTCCATAATGGTTGAACTAGTTTACAATCCCACCAACAGTGTAAAAGCATTCCTATTTCTCCACATCCTCTCCAGCACCTGTTGTTTCCTGACTTTTTAATGATCACCATTCTAACTGGTGTGAGATGGTATCTCATTGTGGTTTTGATTTCCATTTCTCTGATGGCCAGTGATGATGAGCATTTTTTCATGTGTCTGTTGGCTGTATGAATGTCTTCTTTTGAGAAATGTCTGTTCATATCCTTTGCCCACTTTTTGATGGGGTTGTTTGTTTTTTTCTTGTAAATTTGTTGGAGTTCTTTGTAGGTTCTGGATATTAGCCCTTTGTCAGATGAGTAGATTGCAAAAATTTTCTCCCATTCTGTAGGTTGCCTGTTCACTCTGATGGTAGTTTCTTTTGCTGTGCAGAAGCTCTTTAGTTTAATTAGATCCCATTTGTCAATTTTGGCTTTTGCTGCTGTTGCTTTTGGTGTTTTAGACATGAAGTCTTTGCCCATGCCTATGTCCTGAATGGTACTACCTAGGTTTTCCTCTAGGATTTTTATGGTATTAGGTCTAACATTTAAGTCTCTAATCCATCTTGAATTAATTTTCGTATAAGGAGTAAGGAAAGGATCCAGTTTCAGCTTTCTACTTATGGCTAGCCAATTTTCCCAGCACCATTTATTAAATAGGGAATCCTTTCCCCATTTCTTGTTTCTCTCAGGTTTGTCAAAGATCAGATGGCTGTAGATGTGTGGTATTATTTCTGAGGACTCTGTTCTGTTCCATTGGTCTATATCTCTGTTTTGGTACCAGTACCATGCTGTTTTGGTTACTGTAGCCTTGTAGTATAGTTTGAAGTCAGGTAGCGTGATGCCTCCAGCTTTGTTCTTTTGACTTAGGATTGTCTTGGAGATGCGGGCTCTTTTTTGGTTCCATTTGAACTTTAAAGCAGTTTTTTCCAATTCTGTGAAGAAACTCATTGGTAGCTTGATGGGGATGGCATTGAATCTATAAATTACCTTGGGCAGTATGGCCATTTTCACGATATTGATTCTTCCTATCCATGAGCATGGTATGTTCTTCCATTTGTTTGTGTCCTCTTTTATTTCACTGAGCAGTGGTTTGTAGTTCTCCTTGAAGAGGTCCTTTACATCCCTTGTAAGTTGGATTCCTAGGTATTTTATTCTCTTTGAAGCAATTGTGAATGGAAGTTCATTCCTGATTTGGCTCTCTGTTTGTCTGTTACTGGTATATAAGAATGCTTGTGATTTTTGCACATTGATTTTGTATCCTGAGACTTTGCTGAAGTTGCTTATCAGCTTAAGGAGATTTTGGGCTGAGACAATGGGGTTTTCTAAATATACAATCATGTCATCTGCAAACAGGGACAATTTGACTTCTTCTTTTCCTAACTGAATACCCCTGATTTCTTTCTCTTGCCTGATTGCCCTAGCCAGAACTTCCAACACTATGTTGAATAGGAGTGGTGAGAGAGGGCATCCCTGTCTTGTGCCAGTTTTCAAAGGGAATTTTTCCAGTTTTTGCCCATTCAGTATGATATTGCCTGTGGGTTTGTCATAAATAGCTGTTCTTATTTTGAGATATGTTCCATCAATACCGAATTTATTGAGCGTTTTTAGCATGAAGGGCTGTTGAATTTTGTCAAAAGCCTTTTCTGCATCTATTGAGATTATCATGTGGTTCTTGTCTTTGGTTCTGTTTATATGCTGGATTATGTTTATTGATTTGCGAATGTTGAACCAGCCTTGCATCCCAGGGATGAAGCCCACTTGATCATGGTGGATAAGCTTTTTGATGTGTTGCTGAATCCGGTTTGCCAGTATTTTATTGAGGATTTTTGCATCGATGTTCATCAGGGATATGGGTCTAAAATTCTCTTTTTTTGTTGTGTCTCTGCCAGGCTTTGGTATCAGGATGATGTTGGCCTCATAAAATGAGTTAGGGAGGATTCCCTCTTTTTCTATTGATTGGAATAGTTTCAGAAGGAATGGTACCAACTCCTCCTTGTACCTCTGGTAGAATTCAGCTGTGAATCCATCTGGTCCTGGACTTTTTTTGGTTGGTAGGCTATTAATTATTGCCTCAATTTCAGAGCCTGCTATTGGTCTATTCAGGGATTCAACTTCTTCCTGGTTTAGTCTTGGAAGAGTGTAAGTGTCCAGGAAATTATCCATTTCTTCTAGATTTTCCAGTTTATTTGCGTAGAGGTGTTTATAGTATTCTCTGATGGTAGTTTGTATTTCTGTGGGGTCAGTGGTGATATCCCCTTTATCATTTTTTATTGCGTCGATTTGATTCTTCTCTCTTTCCTTCTTTATTAGTCTTGCTAGTGGTCAATTTTGTTGATCTTTTCAAAAAACCAACTCCTGGATTCATTGATTTTTTGGAGGGTTTTTTGTGTCTCTATCTCCTTCAGTTCTGCTCTGATCTTAGTTATTTCTTGCCTTCTGCTAGCTTTCGAATGTGTTTGCTCTTGCTTCTCTAGTTCTTTTAATTGTGATGTTAGAGTGTCAATTTTAGATCTTTCCTGCTTTCTCTTGTGGGCATTTAGTGCTATAAATTTCCCTCTACACACTGCTTTAAATGTGTCCCAGAGATTCTGGTATGTTGTATCTTTGTTCTCATTGGTTTCAAAGAACATCTTTATTTCTGCCTTCATTTCGTTATGTACCCAGTAGTCATTCAGGAGCAGGTTGTTCAGTTTCCATGTAGTTGAGCGGTTTTGATTGAGTTTCTTAGTCCTGAGTTCTAGTTTGATTGCACTGTGGTCTGAGAGACAGTTTGTTATAATTTCTGTTCTTGTACATTTGCTGAGGAGTGCTTTACTTCCAATTACGTGGTCAATTTTGGAGTAAGTACGATGTGGTGCTGAGAAGAATGTATATTCTGTTGATTTGGGGTGGAGAGTTCTATAGATGTCTATTAGGTCTGCTTGCTGCAGAGATGAGTTCAATTCCTGGATATCCTTGTTAACTTTCTGTCTCGTTGATCTGTCTTTTTTTTTTGAGACGGAGTCTTGCTCTGTAGCCCAGGCTGGAGTGCAGTGGCCGGATCTCAGCTCACTGCAAGCTCCGCCTCCCAGGTTCACGCCATTCTCCGGCCTCAGCCTCCTGAGTAGCTGGGACTACAGGCGCCCGCCACCTCGCCCGGCTAGTTTTTGTATTTCTTAGTAGAGACGGGGTTTCACCGTGTTAGCCAGGATGGTCTCGATCTCCTGACCTCGTGATCCACCCATCTCGGCCTCCCAAAGTGCTGGGATTACAGGCTTGAGCCACCGCGCCCGGCCAGATCTGTCTAATGTTGACAGTGGAGTGTTGAAGTCTCCCATTATTATTGTATGGGAGTCTAAGTCTCTTTGTAAGTCTCTAAGGACTTGCTTTATGAATCTGGGTGCTCCTGTATTGGGTGCATATATATTTAGGATAGTTAGCTCTTCCTGTTGAATTGATCCCTTTACCATTATGTAATGGCCTTCTTTGTCTCTGTTGATCTTTGATGGTTTAAAGTCTGTTTTATCAGAGACTAGGATTGCAATCCCCGCTTTTTTTTGTTCTCCATTTGCTTGGTAAATCTTCCTCCATACCTTTATTTTGAGCCTATGTATGTCTCTGCGTGTGAGATGGGTCTCCTGAATACAGCAGACTGATGGGTCTTGACTCTTTATCCAGTTTGCCAGTCTGTGTCTTTTAATTGGAGCATTTAGTCCATTTACATTTAAGGTTACGATTGTTATGTATGAACTTGATCCTGCCATTATGATATTAACTGGTTATTTTGCTCGTTAGTTGATGCAGTTTCTTCCTAGCCTCGATGGTCTTTACATTTTGGCATGTTTTTGCAATGGCTGATACCGGTTGTTCCTTTCCATGTTGAGTGCTTCCTTCAGGGTCTCTTGTAAGGCAGGCCTAGTGGTGACAAAATCTCTAAGCATTTGCTTATCTGTAAAGGATTTTATTTCTCCTTCACTTATGAAACTTAGTTTGGCTGGATATGAAATTCTGGGTTTAAAATTCTTTTCTTTAAGAATGTTGAATATTGGCCCCCACTGTCTTCTGGCTTGTAGAGTTTCTGCCGAGAGATCTGCTGTGAGTCTGATGGGCTTCCCTTTGTGGGTAACCCGACCTTTCTCTCTGGCTGCCCTTAAGATTTTTTCCTTCATTTCAACTTTGGTGAATCTGGCAATTATGTGTCTTGGAGTTGCTCTTCTCGAGGAGTATCTTTGTGGCGTTCTCTGTATTTCCTGGATTTGAATGTTGGCCTGCCCTACTAGGTTGGGGAAGTTCTCCTGGATGATATCCTGAAGAGTGTTTTCCAACTTGGTTCCATTTTCCCCCTCACTTTCAGGCACCCCAATCAGACGTAGATTTGGTCTTTTTACATAATCCCATACTTCTTGCAGGCTTTGTTCATTTCTTTTTCTTCTTTTTTCTTTTGGTTTCTCTTCTCACTTCATTTCATTCATTTGATCCTCAATCGCTGATACTCTTTCTTCCAGTTGATCGAGTCGGTTACTGAAGCTTGTGCATTTGTCACGTATTTCTCGTGTCATGGTTTTCATCTCTTTCATTTCGTTTATGGCCTTCTCTGCATTAATTACTCTAGCCATCAATTCTTCCACTTTTTTTTCAAGATTTTTAGTTTCTTTGCGCTGGGTACGTAATTCCTCCTTTAGCTCTGAGAAATTTGATGGACTGAAGCCTTCTTCTCTCATCTCGTCAAAGTCATTCTCCGTCCAGCTTTGATCCGTTGCTGGCGATGAGCTGCGCTCCTTTGCCGGGGAAGATGTGCTCTTATTTTTTGAATTTCCAGCTTTTCTGCCCTGCTTTTTCCCCATCTTTGTGGTTTTATCTGCCTCTGGTCTTTGATGATGGTGATGTACTGATGGGGTTTTGGTGTAGGTGTCCTTCCTGTTTGATAGTTTTCCTTCTAACAGTCAGGACCCTCAGCTGTAGGTCTGCTGGAGATCGCTTGAGGTCCACTCCAGACTCTGTTTGCCTGGGTATCAGCAGCAGAGGCTGCAGAAGATAGAATATTTCTGAACAGCGAGTGTACCTGTCTGATTCTTGCTTTGGAAGCTTCCTCTCAGGGGTGTACTCCACCCTGTGAGGTGTGGGGTGTCAGACTGCCCCTAGTGGGGGATGTCTCCCAGTTAGGCTACTCAGGGATCAGGGACCCACTTGAGCAGGGAGTCTGTCCCTTCTCAGATCTCAACCTCCGTGTTGGGAGATCCACTGCTCTCTTCAAAGCTGTCAGACAGAGTCGTTTGCGTCTGCAGAGGCTTCTGCTGCTTTTGTTATTGTTTACTGTGCCCTGCCCCCAGAGGTGGAGTCTACAGAGACAGGCAGGTTTCCTTGAGCTGCTGTGAGCTCCACCCAGGTCGAGCTTCCCAGCAGCTTTGTTTACCTACTTAAGCCTCAGCAATGGTGGGCGCCCCTCCCCCAGCCTCGCTGCTGCCTTGCGGGTAGATCACAGATTGCTGTGCTAGCAATGAGGGAGGCTCCGTGGGTGTGGGACCCTCCCGGCCAGGTGTGGGATATGATCTCCTGGTGTGCCTGTTTGCTTAAAGCGCAGTATTGGGGTGGGAGTTACCCGATTTTCCAGGTGTTGTGTGTCTCAGTTCCCCTGGCTAGGAAAAGGGATTCCCTTCCCCCTTGCGCTTCCCAGGTGAGGCGATGCCTCGCCCTGCTTCAGCTCTCGCTGGTAGGGCTGCAGCAGCTGACCAGCACCAATCATCCCGCACTCCCCAGTGAGATGAACCCAGTACCTCAGTTGAAAATGCAGAAATCACCGGTCTTCTGTGTCGCTGGCGCTGGGAGTTGGAGACTGGAGCTGTTCCTATTCGGCCATCTTGCTCCGTCCCCTATTTTAGTTTTTTGTTCTTAGAATTTTAGAGAAAAATGTTCCTTGACCTTTCAAATAATTTCCCTGTCAGAAATACTAATTTCCTTCTATATCCAGTGCTGGGCCAGGAAATGGATGCTTTTGCTTTTCCCAACATGTGGTATTGCCTTTGGAGTAAAATTTAAATGGGACCAAGGTATTTCTGCTCCTGGCCCTCCAGCTCCTGCCTCCAGGTCTGCAGACTCTGGGTTTTCCTTGGATCAGCCCTGACTCATAACTCAGCACCTTTTGCAGTTCCTTAAAAGAAGCTTTCCTCTCAAAAGCATTATTAAGATAGACTTTACTGAAGACCTTGAGAAGAGAGAAAGGAGGTTTGCTTTGCAAACTTCATAGAAAACAACTTAAAAATTATATATATATATATAATATCTCCCAAGTTCTCTTCTCAGACACCCCAAAACTCTTCTCTCTTTCTGATCATTCTGGCTAGTTTTTACTCTTCTTTCCTTTGGATCTTCTCCTGGAAACTTCAAATCACTCCCCCATCTTTTGTGCAGAGCCATTCAATTCTGCCCATCTTCCACGCCAACATGGTACACTCAAACCCAGCATATAGGGCTCTGAGCCATAGGGCTTTCTAGGGACAAGACCCACAAGCTTTGTAGGATGATTAATTAACCCATAGGGATTTCATCTTCCATACTAAGAAGTTTGTACAAATGGTTTCTTTTTCTAAAAATATATGATGTTCTCCCTAGGAGAAATTTTGTAGAATAAAATATTCTCCATTTCTTTTAATAATACAATCACTTTTCTAATTGAGCAATCCCAATATCCTTTAACTACGCAGTAAGAAATGCCAAGGAATAGGAAAATCCACAGATATCCATCAACTCTCTGGAGAATTCTCTCCTAAAATAAACTCCAAACAATTATAATATCAAAGTATACATTGCCACATATGTTTTGATCAATCTAGAAGACCTGATTCTAAATAGATATTTTTGTTTGAGAATGACCTTTAATTATTCATCATCACTTCTCCACTACACCCCCTAAGAGTAAATCCAGCTTTTAGATTTAAAAGCCTTAGAAAATTTTATATCTCATAAGTTTATATTAAGGGGATCTAAATTATTTAAAAGAACAGATTCAGCCAATTTAAGAGCTTCTATTCAAAGATAAATGCTCTTTTCTTACAATATCAAAGAAATTTGGATCTGCAAATGTAGTTATTAAAGATGTCACTATATGTTTAAGAAGTGACTTACAAAATTAAATGAGCATTGACTTACAAACCTACGAAGGGCTTGGTGAGGTGATGAGAAGTTGGGTAAGGGTGGTGTGGGGTGAGTTAAAATGATGCCTATTTGCTTTTCTAGTTTTGTGTTGTGATGCATGTTAACTTGACAAGAGAAAGGACTGGCTGCTCATAGTAACAGATCCAGGTCTGACTATACCTCCATTTCTAACCTGTAACATTGGTGAGTTATGTAGTCTTTCTAAGTTCCAACTTTCTCATCTGTAAAAAGGAAATAACAAATCCTGCCTGAGGGCATTCCTGTGAGCATTAATTATGTGAGAGTTTTACACATGGAAATACATCAAGACAGTGCCATTGGATTTTCACAGATGCAGAGTGGTCAGGGTCTTACTGGTTTTTTTGGTGAGCCTCTTCTTCCTTCTAGTCTCAACCCAGTGTGTCTCCCTGTCAGCCCCCAAAATCATCTGTGCTTAACACTGAGCAAGCTTCTATGGCGACTACTTTGATCTAATATTTCTCTAAAATGTGCAGGGTTAGCCCTAGGGCCACCTTTTCCACAGGCACTAGGCACATTTACTCTTGTAGGCCTCTGCCTCCAAAAAATATTAAAGATTATGTTTTGCAAATGTGTTGGTATAAAGATAAGTATAATTCAGGCTTGATCCATTTTTTATATTTTATTATATAACATTCAGTTTTCCTTCTGATTTTTAAAAGAACCTAGCAATTTTTTTGTGTGCCCCTAATGTATATTGGACCCTAGGCAGGGTGCTTACTGTGCCTAATTCCTTGTTTTAAAAAATATTTATTTATTTATTTATATTTTATTTTTTGAGACAGAGTCTTGCTCTGTCACCAGGTTGGAGTGCAGTTGCACGATCTGGGCTCACTGCAACATCCGCCTCCTGGGTTCAAGCAATTTCCCCACTTCAGCCTCCTGAGTAGCTGAGACTACAGGCACGTGCCACCATGCCCGACTAATTTTTTGTATTTTAGTGGAGGCAGGGTTTCACCATGTTGGCCAGGACAGTCTAGATCTCCTGACCTCATGATCCGCCCGCCTCTGCCTCCCAAAGAGCCGGGATTACAGGCATGAGCCACCGCTCCCAACCACTCTGCCTAATTCCTGTCGGAGTCTCCAACTTTTCATTTATAGTAGTTTTTCTTAAGTATTTAAGAAAAATTCTCAATCCCCCCTCCTCTTTTGCTGTTCGTTGCACACATTAATTTTCTCTAATCTTTCTTCACAGATTGATTTCTCTTATCCTTTTATCATCTTGGTTTCCCTCTTTTGGATCCTGCTGGATTTTAGCCAAGGTATTGATGTTTCTTTTCAGTAAGCAGAAAATTATACATGATACCCTGGGCCACCTGATGGAGGCCATAGTGAATAAAATGATTTATTTCCTCTTAGACATGTGAAACTCTACTTTTTGAACTTTTCTAAGTGCATTTGTGCTTTTTAATTTTTATTTGTTTTTAGTAGCTATTAGGGCATATTTAATTTCTTCTGAACTCTTACCCCCAGATTTTACTGCTCTCCAAATGTCATTGTTTCATTTGTTCCTTTTTGACTTCATACTTGAAATATTCCCAAACCAATAATAAATCAAACATTTAGCCATGGAGATTGAACGCACAATCACCTGTCTCCAAAGTGTAACTGTTAAAAGAAAGGAACAACCTGAGGGACCCAGATTTTAAGAGGGCTTAAAACAGAGTGGCTCTCGAAATATGACACAATTCAGCTTTCAGTGGTACTTGGTGATCACTTTACTAAAAATGTTCACTTCACATTGATCTAGAAGTCATTTATACTAGTTTTCATTATATCTCATTTATTAGTTTATATTTTATTTGATTCCTAGTCTTAAAAATGTAGGTGTGTAAAACAAAAACAAAAACAAAAAAACATGGTTTATCTCCCCGCCACCCCAGTTTCACTAATGAGCATTGGATTCAAGTTCTTAAAAAACTAACTTTTTATTTACACTCTGCCTTATTTCACAGAAAAGACTTAAGGAGGTCTACAAAGATGCATACATTTTGGTAACATAAAATACATTTTAATAAATTGGGAGAAAATCAAAGAGAACATAGGGAAATAAGTTGGAAACAGATAGGATGATGTATGCCATCCATGCACACACTCTTGCTGGAAGCAAGTCATAATTGGACTCCAAGCTGAGTTTTTGAATTCTATGCAAGCCAAACAATGTAGACCTCATTTTTTTCACCTAAAAACTGGTGAGAAAAAAATGTTTACCAGATACTTACCTAGGATAAATATAAATAATATCAAATAATTTTTAAATGGCTATGACTCCTTTAAAGGAAAGACAAAGGCTTATATTGTAAAGATTCCCGCTGCTTTCCACCGCCCCTCTGCTCCCTACCCACCACCACCAACCTTCCCATCCTCAAGGTCTAATTTCTCAGTAACAGAGGAAAGTGTCAATTATATACAGAAATTCTCATCTGCTTTTAAAAAATTATAAGGGCCATCAAGTTGTGCACTGGCAAACTCTAGGGAGTACTATTCACAGACTATATGCTAGAAATTCTAAAAATCAGGAAACACAACATAAAAATTGGAAAAACTCTTACAAAGAATATAAGAATAGCATAAACTGTATCCTAATTATACAGCAATAACACCTGTTAACACTTTGTTTCCTTCCAGTTTTATTTTTATAGGACAAATTCCTAAAAGAGAAATTCTTGTGTCAAAAGATATGAGATGTTTAAAACTCCTGAGATGTTTTGCCCATTACCCTCTGATCTATAGTGTATACGAATGGCTATTTCAGTACACCTTTGTTATTTTATGGTCTCATTTCCTCATTTATTACATGAAGATAATATTACCTTACATTAATGATATTAATATATGACCTCGGGTTCCTCATTCATACAACGAAGATAATAATACCTAGCAATAACCGTATTTCCTCACAGGATTGTTACAAGTGTTAAATAAGTTTGTAGTATATAAAGTACTTAAGGCAATGTCATGCATATTTTTGCTATTATTATTTGCAAATTCGGTAAGTAAAAGCAGTTCATTTTATTTTGTTTTTAGTTATTAAGAATATGGAATGTATTTTCATATATTTATTAAACATTTTTATTTCTTCTTTCACGAATTGTCTATTCATATCTTTAGCACAACTTCCTAATAAGTGTTTGATTATTATTTATGTGCTCTATATACTAAGGATATTAACTCTATGTCTGGCATAAATGTTTTAAATATTTCCCTCAGTTCTTTGTCATTGAATTTTGGTTATTTATTTTTTTACATATAGACATTTAAGTTTGTTATTAAATCAAATAACTAACCTGTATGTACAGTTTTCTTTTTCTTTTTTCTTTTTATATTTAGGAAGTGCATTAATTTTCTGTGGCTGATATAACATATTCCCACAAACTGGGTGACTTAAAAC
The DNA here is from genome assembly GCF_003255815.1 of Theropithecus gelada. Lineage (NCBI taxonomy): Eukaryota > Metazoa > Chordata > Mammalia > Primates > Cercopithecidae > Theropithecus > Theropithecus gelada. The sequence goes on along the minus strand of NC_037671.1, from coordinate 99,183,431 downwards.
AACAGAAATTTACCTCTCATGCTTCTTAAAGCTAGAAGTCCAAAATCAAGATCTTGGTAGAGTTGGTTCCTTCTGGGGGCTGTGAGAGAGAAACTCTTCCATGCTTCTCTCAGAGCTCTTGGTGCTGTCGGTCATCCTTGACATTGCTTGGCTTGTAAATGCATCACTCCAGTTTCTGCCTCCACTTTTATATGGTTTTCTCCCCTGTATATCTGTGACTCTGTGTCCAAATTTCCCTCTTCTTATACGGACACCAGTCATATTGGATTTAGGACCCATCTCAATTCAATATAACCTCATCTTAATCTCCGCTGATGTAATCTGCAGAGACCAAATGACATTGCATTCATAGGTACAGGTAGATACAAATGTTTAGAAATAATATCAGATTATTCAACCTAGTACAGGAAGTAATTTTATATTCTAAAATCACGAAAGTATTCAGCTATATGTTCATTTATGTATGTGTTTATTTATTTTTACATTTATTTCTTTAATGTATCTGGATCTCCAATGTTTTTCTGATATAATTAGTAATTAATTAATTAGACTGAAGTACATTACCTTGAAATTTAAGAGTCCTCTCATTTTTTTCAAGCGGTAAGGTAAAGGTAAAATACCAAATGTACCATTTAAGTCAAACCTCAGAAGTTTCACACACAGAGAAAAAATAAAGTATTTTAAAAGGGCAATTTGATGACTGAGAACTTGCTTAAAAATATCTGGCTTGATTTTTATTACCTGTTACAAAATAAGCACTTCTTACGTTGGAAATCTTCATATTTACTAGATAATCCTCATGCTTCCCTTCCAGGGATTTACATCGTTTTATACAGATGAAATTACGCCCTAATTTATCAGGTGCTGCTCAGCTAAAGAGAAGATATTTGTATCGCAGAAAGCACTTCAGCATTTCTTTTTTTTTTTTTTTTTTTTTTTGGGTCCTCAATTACCCCATCTGTTTGCTTTCATGTCACATTTTCTCTGAGTTCCAGCTTTCAGATGCATGAATGCTCCACCCAGCACTTTGACCTTATTCATTTCCATATTTATCCCTCCTCATCCTGGAGTGGTTGTACTGATAGGACCCTGTTTGTTCGCCATATACTTTTCCAATAGTCACATTTGATTCTTTAGTGATTATCAATTATATTAGCTTCCAACAACTTTCCTTCTTGGGTTGCCTTGCTGTCTAGGTAATGTTACAGTCCGCAATGCCTTGTGCTTTGATTTACAATAGTAAAGAACACATATATTTTGGCCAATAAGACTATGATCCTCTCTATCCTCCCTGAAATATCTATGCATAAACTGGTATGCTAATTTATCCCATATCAGTTATCTCTTTTCTGGAGACCTGTGTACTTCTACTAAAGATTTTAGGTGGCCCTATACACCACTAAAACCTATTGCATTGAAGGCATTTTATCCACTGCAATATTTTCTGTGTTGTGTAAATGCCACTTAATGTAAAGTTTAAGCTGTTTCTTAAATTGATATATACATCCTATATTAATCCACCCAAAAGTGAAGTTGGAAAAATTGTTTTCCACCAGTTGGTAAAGATGCACAGATAAAAATATTCCTTCTGGATATGAATTTCTGGGTGTTGGGAAGAAATAAAACAAATGAATAGACTAATATTAAATTAAGGAAATATCAAAACAACCTAATAAAAATTATTTTTTGGCAGAATGAATCACCATATCTATAGCTTGTATCTCATATATAGCTCAGTTTAGAATGTAAGTGGCTAACCAATATTAGGACACATGGACATTAGAACTCATTGGGTGTTTTTTATATATGAATATATCTAAATATTGTTATCATTGAACACAAAGTATACACAAGTACACCAGGCCCCATTCTATTTTGTGTCTGCAAGGCCACCAGCAAAACTGTCCCAGATGGAAATGTTACCATGAACTCTCTGGGCTCCCCTTAGTTTTTCTACATGATTGTTATCATCATTAAATAGTCCTAAGATCTACTGGGGGTGTTTCCTTTGAAACATACTTTTATTGGACCACAACTATAGTTGCTAATAGAGAACTTTGCTTCTGTGTGAGACAAGAGATCCTAATTAGAATATTTAGCCAAGAGATGTTAACAGATGTTAACAGGTGTCTGACCTGCAATCATTGCAACGAAGGCCTGGCTACTATCATGAACTATCTTTTTTATTCATCTGACAAATAATTATGTGGCACATAATTCCAATTCTAGGCATCAGTAAACAAAATAGAAAATGATTTTCTGTTCATATGGAATTTACTGTACAGTACATCCTTTTCAACCCAAACTGTAAATTCCACAGCTTCCTAAGACTAATATTCCAAAAAGGATGTTAAAAATACAGAAAGGCTGGGCACGGTGGCTCACACTGGTAATCATAGCACTTTGGGAGGCCAGGGGGGTGGGGGGCGGGTAACCTGAGGTCAAGAGTTCGAGACCAGCCTGGCCAACATGGTGAAACCTCATCTCTACTGAAAAACCAAAAATGTACCTGGGCATGGTGGCATGTGCCTGCAGTCCCAGCTACTCTGGGAGTCTGAGGCAGGAGAATTGCTTGAACCCAGGAGGCGGAGGTTGCAGTGAGCCAAGATCGTGCCACTGCACTCCAGTCTGGGTGACAGAGGGAGACTCCATCTCAAACAAACAAACAAAAAAAGAATAGCAGAAATAAACCCACTTTTTATTGAGATCTGGTAAAAATGACATTTTTTCATAAACTGGAATAGATATGAGATCTCAATTGAGAAATGTAATAGGGTAGGGTCTATATTAATATTATAATAACAGTGGAACAAAACTATTATAAGGTAGGGCATTACTGCCATTAGGATGAAATGAATGTGAGGGCCATCTGGATTTTCTTTAGTAGCTGTTTAAGTCTAGTTCATTAATAGCAGAGCTTAAAAGCAGCCATGCATAGCACAAATTAGGCAGCTTTGGACTGTGCTTTCTTGAAGTTCTAGACCAAAGGTAAGAACAGTACCAAACCAAATACTGCATTCATTCAGTCTTTAATCTTTTTGTTCAGCAGTGGAATGCTAAATGACAGGAGAATGCATCTTCATAAACAATAATGATTTGTGTCTCATGTCAGCTGCAAAGCCATCTAGAAACAAACCACAGCCTTGCTCAGCTGAGCAGCTGCCATTTCCCTGGTCCTGCTTTTATTGTTGCAGAGCTGGGAAACACAAACAATGGTCCTGCACCTGCTGCCAGGCCTGCCAGAATGATGATGATGCTGTCATTCAGGCCAAGAGGAAGGGACTATAAAAACAGACACATGCCCTCACAAGCTCAGCTGCTCGCCTCCCTGGTGCTGCTGTCCTGCCAAACCTATGGCCAGTCCAGGTTGCCGCACAACTGTACAGACCATTGCAGGAGACAGACAGATTCTCTGGGGAAGCGCAAGTAAATTTGGTCAGGTTGGACTCAGCTTCATTAACTTCCTGTGGGAGAAAAAGTGTAGCCTGAGTGTTAGAGAGGGGCACATGTGGGACTCCCTAATGCACATGACTGTTCTCTTTGTCTTCTTATATTTTTATCTGTCAATTCCTTTCGTCAACACAATGGTGATGAGACATAGCCTGTTTGCCATACCCAGAAGAGAGAGATAAGAGTCTTTTATGAGAGCTTATATCTTCTCTTTGACTTTCTCCTCCTTGATGATTTAGGCTTTCACCACTAATTCTCTTGGGATGACTCTCCCAAACCATCAGTTCAATGTGGAATCCTGGAACTTTAGTGCTAAAAGTTGCCACTGAAATTGTCCTGTCCAACTTCCAAATGTTAAAGTTGAGAAAACTGAAGCTCTGAAATGGCAAATGATTTTCCAAGATTATACAAAGAAGGGGCTAGTAAAATCAGATTAGAACCTGCCTCGACTCCCAATCTAGTGCTCCTTCCATGCTCCATATCCTCTCTAATGTCTCCTACAACATCTTGCCCTCTCCCCTTACTTTTATTTCTACAGTCGATTTTGTATTCTAAGTAGTTGCTAAGTTTCACACAGCTTTGTAATAGCTTCCTGGCTCATATCCCACCTGCATGCACAAATCTCTTCTAAGATAACCACTGCAGATTACATGTTTAAAATGTATTTTAAAATGCTCTATTTTTGCGGTTATTTTAACTAAGGCTTCTTGTTGCCTCAAATGAGGTCAAAGTAGATCAAACCCACCTTGCCTGCCTATCTCCAAAAGGCTACTATGTCTCTCTTATTCTCTAGCCTAAACCGACAATTTTCTGTTCTTATAACACTGCCGGTATTTTTCCACTTACTGCTCCTTCCGTCTGGAATGGCCGTTCAAAATCTCTGCCTGTCAATGTGCTCCCCAGCCTTTAAGACTCAGATCAGACATCACCTCTTCCATGAAGCCATCACTTAGGCCCCAAACTCTTCCTTCTGTGTTTTCCTATTATGAGTAATTCCTCTTTTGTATACCACATGAAAGTGTAGTTATTAGTGTATATATTTTATCCTTTGAAGTAGATTTATAATTTTCCTATGCCTGAGATTCTGTCCCATACAGTCTTCTACCCCTGCACCCTCTCCCAACAGTATCTAACATAGTGCCTTGAATATAGTCAATGTTCAGGGATATTAATTGAATGTTATACTATTTGATCAAGGTCTGACAACAATATTTTTACTGTAGCTTAGAAAGTTCATTTTGGAGCTGGGCGTGGTGGCTCACGTCTGTAATCCCAGCACTTTGGAAGGCTGAGGTGGGTGGATCACGAGGTCAGGAGGTTGAGACCATCCTGGCTAACATGGTGAAACCCTGTTTCTACTAAAATTACAAAAAATTAGGCCTGCGTGGTGGTGGATGCCTGTAGTCTCAGCTACTCGGGAGGCTGAGGCAGGAGAATCGCTTGAACCCAGGAGGCGGAGCTTGTAGTGAGCCGAGATCCCGCCACTGCACTCCAGCATGGGCAACAGAGAGAGACTCCATCTCAACAACAACAAAAAAGGTTCATTTTGACTTTTTAAACTGTATCTATTGCATCACGGCATCTTGGAATTAGAAACCAAAGACCAAGGAACATATTTAAAATTATAGTAAAACATACATAACAGAATATCGACCTTTTTTTTTCTGTCCCTTACACTTTATTGGTCAACTCTAGGCCTGTGTGCAGCTGGGTGGGTTTGGAGGAGAGCATCATTATTCACCAGCTCCCAGGTGGAGGCCTGCGAAGGCCTTGGCCTAGCCTTCCAGGGTCCCAGACTGTGGACTTTGGAGGGGCAGATCAGGCCTTTCCTGGGTCAGCACAGGGCACCCAGGTGACAGCACTGGTGGGCACCCAGGTGACAGCACTGATGGGCAGCCAGCACAGGCACCTAGGTAAGGGCACAAGCTCACTATCCCTCAGCCAGCCTAATTGCGTTTGGAGAAATATTCCTTGCTGTCATCCACGTTGGGCTTAATCGTGTCACTGGCAGGCTTCCAGCCAGCGGCACAAACTTCCGCGTGCTCTTCTGTGTACTGGAAGGCCTGGACCAGCTGCAGAGCGTCCCACAGGCAAATCATTAACAGTGATTTGGGAAGGACACAATACCCGCATCTGTTTTCAGCACGGCACAATCCTCAGACAAGCCTCTGGTCACGTTAGCGAGCAGGGGGATGTTCAGGGGGCCCAAGTCTCCCTCCCTCTGGGGGTTGTTGATCCAAGCCAGGTGGGTGAACTGAGAGTCCACTGAGATGCCCAGCACTTGGCAGCCCAGCTTGCAGAAGTCCTCAGCATGGTCGCTGAACGTGATGATCTCCGTGGGGCACACAAAAGTGAAGTGCAGAGGGTAGAAAAAGAGGACTACCTACTTCTCTTTGAAGTCCGACAGCTTCACTTCTTTGAAAGTGCATCCACCACGGCGGTGGCGTTGAAGTCAGGGGCGGACTATCCCATGCACGCGATTACAGAGGCCATGACTGAAAGCTGTGTGGGCTAAGGCTGGACTTAGGGGCAACCAGACGCGTGGACCCACGTTCTCAGCACCAAAACTGACCATCTTAACCATCATTTACAGGTAAAGTTCAGTGGTGTTAAGTACATTCATAATGTTATATAATTATCACTACTATCCATCTTCAGAACTTTTTTCATTTTGCAAAACTGAAACTCTATACCCATTAAACAATAACTCCCCATTCCCCTTTCCTCCCAGCCCCTGGGAACCATAATTCTAATATCAAATTCCATGAATCTGACTATTACAAGCACCACACATAAGTGAAATCATACAGTATTTGTCTTTTTGTGCTGGCTTATTTCACTTAGCATGATGACATCAAGGTTCATTAATATTGTAGCATGTGCCAGAATTTCCTTCTTTTTAAAGGCTGAATAGTGATTATATAGAGAGAATATTTTGAATATATATTATACATGTAATATTCCATCACACACACACACACATCACGTTTTAGTTATCCATTTTTCCATAAGTGCACACTTGCCTTGCTTCCATTTTTGGCTATTGTAAATAACGTCGCTGTGAATATGGATATAAAAATATCTCTTTGAGATCCTGCTTTTAATTCTTTTGGTATACACACAAAAGTGGAATGGATCATATGGTAATTGTATTTTTAATTTTTTAAAGGAATCTCCATGCTGTTTTCTACAATTCTACATTGAAAAGTTGGATTCTAGGCTGGACATGGCGGCTCACATCTGTAATCCCAGCAGTTTGGGAAGCCAAGGCGGGTGGATCACAAGGTCAGGAGTTCAAGACCAGCCTGGCCAAGATGGTGAAACCCTTGTCTCTACTAAAAATACAAAAAATATTAGCTGGGTGTGGGGTGTGGTGGCACGTGCCTGTAATCCCAGCTACTCAGGAGGCTGAGTCAGACAGTTGCTTGAATCCAGGAGGCAGAGGTTGCAGTGAGCCAAGATTGCACCACTGCACTCTAGCCAGGGTGACAGAGTCAGACTCCGCCAAAAAAAAAAAAAAAAAAAAATGGATTCTTTTAAAAAATCTTCCAAAAGTCTAACATGTAAGAGAATATCTGAAATAAGAAATAACAGAAACTACAGCACTGCTATCTATCCAAGCTGCTTTGGTCAGGTGAATCACAGCTGGTGTTCAGAAGCCAATTCACTGTAAAAAATATCACACACAGCCTGTGGCTCCTGAGCCTGACTGTGCATGAGAATCTTCACACCAGATAGTTGAAGCTAGAACCTCTGGGAACTTAGAATCACATAGAGCTCCTCCAACAGTTATAGTCATTGTCTGGCTATATGTGAAGAGTCTTTTCATGGATTGTGAGTATGTCCACAAACTTGGACTGATGGTATTGGTGCAATTAATATTTACTTAAAAATATCTAGTTGTTTAAATAGGTTCACATCCATGGACATACCTTGAGGCAACCGTGTATGCCCTAAGGTAACTCCAGAGTGGTAGGGCAGGTAAACTGGAGACAGACAGACTGTGGAGCCAGACCCAACAGGAAGGAAGTAGACAAGAAAACAGATGAGTGTGCAGGAAATCAGTAGCTACAGATTTCACTAGCCCTACACATGGTAGTCAGGGAGATGAGAGAAGTCATACTATAAAAGAGGATCCAAGAGTAGGCAAAACTTGGAAACCAGGTATTTGGGAAGGCAGTTGGCATCAGGGAAGTCCATCAGTAGGGGGCAAGAGCAAGGCAAAATAGGGGACAGGGGAAAAGATACTAGGCCTAGAGGAAATAACATATTAGGCAGTTCACAAAATTAAAAAGAAATTAGGCACAAATGAACAACTAGGGCATAAAATAAGAGCTAATATCAAAGGCAGCATCCCCTCTTTTTGCCATTTCTTCATTTTGTCATTCTTTCATCCATTCAGTGGCAATTGCTGTGGACCTACTTGGTGCTTGGCAATATGGGTCCAGACTGCTCTTCTGGAATCCTTTAATCCCTTTTATTTAAGATAAGGAATAGTCCAAAAATCCTACCACAGAATGTCATTACTAACAACATGTACACTGGTTGCTTCCCTTACTTTAAGTAGTGTGCATACGCATGTTTTCCAAACAGCCTGGGTCTGTAAATAAAAAGTGGTCACTCTTTCAGTAGGTATCTTAACAATACCATTAAAAGAGGTCTTTTACTCTGTCAGCATTGCTTTGAATTCCAATTTTGTCAGTGCTTTCTTGATTAATTTAACAAGCGATTACCCAGCCAGTAGACTATTTTTTTTCCTGATGTTCTTTTCTTTTTCTCTTCTCTCTCCTGTGCTATACTTTATGAACTCTCCTTTCTCATTAAATTAATGTGTGAGCAGGAGTTAGAAAGATAACTGAACTAAAATTAGTCATGTTTTTTAGTTTTTAGCAGCAGTGATATGATTTACTAGAGAAGGAAATTGGAACTGTGAACAAAAATTAAGCTTTTGAATTATCTAAAGATTTCATTCATCCTTGTTATTCCCAACCCCAGGGAAGAACTCTGTTCACCATGAGTAGGGAAAAAGTTTCATACAAGAACATAGTCTAGTTTTAAATGCTTTTTCTGAATTCTGAACAAGCATAAATTGTGTTTATTTCTTGAAATTTAGGTTAGCAATCTTAATTTAAAATATGCTGCCCATAATTTCATCATTTGTGCATTTGTTAATTAAACTGGTAATGTTATCAAAACAAAATTGAGTTTCAATTTAGTTTTGTGAATATATTTTTCATAACTAAAAACAGTTTTACAGCTAATGTAGACATAGAGCATTCTTTGAATAGATAATCACCATTACCCAAATTAAGCAAGTGTTTGAGTGTCCTTTCAATCCTCTGATGGTACATTATTTCTGACTGTAACATGCCACTGACTTATCTGCCCCTCAGCAAATGCCTGACTTTAATGCATCCATTATTCTTTCTGAAACTGTGCTCTTTTTTCTTTTTGCTTTGTTTTATCTTCACGATATCTTTGTTGTCAAATAGGTATTTAAGGTTATCACTACTGAGAGTTTTTATAGAAGACATTCAATATATTGGAAGTAGAAAAAGAATGATTTACTCTGCTGTCATCTTCATTATCTTATGCAAGAAGTCAAAATGAAAATTCAACATAAATGCTTTCCAGTAGCAAAACTCAATATAAATGATAGAACTGGTACATCTTTCTCTCTCTAGTCTATTGTTTTCCAAGGTGGTTCTAAGAATGCCTAGACCATAGGATGCTCCACATAAAAATGGTTCTGGGATGAGATGAGTTTGGAGAATGTTGCACTGCATACTCATGTTTGGAGATATCCAAGGCCTATTAGTATATTACAGGCTAAATAAACTTGCTGTAAAGTAACCTGTATAACTTTATTCAAGTGTTTTCTACAGTTATTTGGACAGAGAATCATTTCCTCTCCTCTTGGAAGAAGTGTTCCAAAAATAAATGTTAAGAAACACTGATTTATTGTTTCTTGCTTAAAACACACTTACTAGTATCTGTGTAATTACTATATGTTAAGTATACAGCACAGAAACAGCTGCCTTCTGACTAGCAAATTATATGCTAACTTTAAAATACAATGTAGGTTTGGAGTGCTGTCAACAAGATGGCAGAATAGAAATTTTTAGCCCTCATCTTGCCACAGAAACACCAATTTCACAATTATATGTGAACCCAAATATCTTTATGAGAAGTTCAAAATTCACTTAAGATGTTGCAGTAACTCAGATTCACACAAAACCAAAATACCATATTGAACTGGGCAAGAAGAGCAATTTCACTTTACTCACTTCACTTCCTTCCTCAGGCACAGTTCAGTGCTAACAAAGATTGCTTCAGCCCATGACTCCTCTCTCGGAGGGAAAGAAAGGAGTTTGCACCCAACATTCTCAGCCTTCTGGGGTGCTAACTGAGAGACCTGTTTCTGTTCTACCTCACTCAGAATGCTAAAGAAACCACAGCACAACTTTAACACCTGGGGACAGTTAAGAACAAAAAACATGGGTCAGACAGCTTACTGCAGCCAGCATAGTTATGCAAGATTGGGAGAAGGCATACAACCCCAACATTTCTCTCCCAGAATATGAGGGAGAACAGTGAAGCATGCATCCAATGCCCTGGTCTTTTATTGTACTGCCCTAGGGAAAAGGGGTTGGCAGCTTACTGTGGCCAGCATTGCTCCTTGCAATTGAGAGAAGGTGCACAACACTAAAATTTATCCCTCAGGAGGAAGAGAGAGAAGTAGAAAATGCAATGTACATCTATAGAAAAGGTTTGGGAGGCTCTTAGAATCTCTAACCAGGTTTATTGGTGAAGATCTTTTCCTACTGAAGCCAGTCTTTAAAGATTGGGAGAGGTGGCTATTTCTTCAAATGTGCAGGCATCAACAAAAACTACAAAAAGCACCAAAAATTAGTAAAATATGACACAATCAAGGAACAAAATAACTGTGTAGTAACTGACCATAAAGAAATAGAGATATATGAATTGCCTGACAAAGAATTCAAATTAATCCTCTTAAAGAAGTTCAGTGTGTTACAAGAGAGCACAGACAGACAACTAAATAAAATCAGGAAAATTATACATGAACAAACTGAGACTATCAACAAAGAAATAAAACGATAAAAAAAGAACCAAATAGAAATTCTAGAGCTGAAGAATACAATACCTAATATCTAAACTGAAAAATTCAGCAAATTAAATTGTAGACTTGATTATACAGAAGAAGTAATTTTAAAACTCAGGTCATTTGAAATTATCTAGTTAGAGAAACAAAAAGGAAAAATAGTAAAGAAAATCTAAGGACCTACGAAACACCTTCTAGCAAACTAGTTTATGTACTATGTAAATTTTAGAAGGACAGAGAGAAAGGGGTAGAAAGTTTATTTAAAGAAATAATCTTAAAAACTTCCCAAATCTTGGGAGATATATGGAACTGCAGTTTCATTAAGTCTAAAAGACCCAAATAGGATTAAATCTACACCAAAATACACTATTATCCAATTGCCAAATATCAAAGACAAGGAGTTTTCAAAGCAGCAAAAGAAAAGCGATTTGTCGCATACAAGAGATACTCTATAAAACCATCTGTGGACTTCTCAGATGAAGGTTTGCAGGCCAGAAGAGAGAAGAATAATAGAGAAAATAATACTGGAAAAAAAATGACAAAACATCAACCAAGAATACTATAACCAGCAAACTGTCTTTCAGAAATGAAGGAGAGGGAAAGATTTTCCCAGACAAACAAAAACTGAAGTTTATCTCCACTAAAACTGCATGTCAAAAATACTAAAGGGAATTCTTTAAATTGCAACAAAATGATGCTAAACAGTATCACAAGAACATATGAAAGTATAAAACCCACTAGTAAAAGTAAATATATAGATAAATATAGAATATTATAATACTGTACAGGTGGTATATAAATCACTTTTAATTGTAGTATAATTGTTAAAAGACAAAAGTATTACGAATAACTATAAAATTTTATAGTTATAAAAAATAACTATAAAAGAAAAACTACCAAATTTTTTCAATGTACACACAACATAAAAGATGTAAATTGTGCCATAAATAACATAAAGTGTGAGTTGTTGGAGAAGTACAAGTGGAATTTTTTTATGTGACAGTAGTTAAGTTATTATCAGTTTAAAATAGACTGGTACAACTGTAAGAGGTTCTATCTAGCCTCATGGTAACCACACAGAAAATACCTATAGAAGATAACAGGAAGGCTGGAAGAGATGGCTCATTCCTGTAATCTCAGCACTTTGTGAGCCTAAGGCAGAGGATGATTTGAGACCATGAGCTTGAGATTAGCCTGAGGCAATATAGTGAGAGCCCATTTCTATAAAATAATTTTTTAAAAAAAATTAGCAAGGCATGGTGGTATCCCCCTATAGTTCCAGATACTTGGGAGGCTGAGGCAAGAAGATCACTTTAGCCCAGGAGTTTGAGCTGTTGTGAGCTATGATTGCATCACTGCACTCCAGCTTGGGTGACAGAGCAAGATGCTGTCTCAAAAAAAAAAAAAAAAAAAAAAAAAAGAAGAAGAAGAAGCAGCAGCTACAGGGAAGAAAGAGAAAGAAATCAAAACATATTATTATTTTTAAAAAAATCAGTTTAGCACAAGGTAAGATACTGCAAGATCAGCAGAAAATAACTAACAAAGTGACAATAGTAAGTCCCTCCTATCAATAATTACTTTAAATGTTAATGTATTAACCACCCAAATCAAAAGAGAGAGAGTTGCTGAATGAATTAAAAAAATAAAAATAAGACTCAACTGTATGTCTACAAGAGACTTATTTTAGATTTAAGGACACATATAGGCTGAGTAAAAAGATGTTCTATGCAAATAATAAATGGAAACAGGAATGGCTATACCTGTATCAGAATTAAAATAGACATTAAGTCAAAATGCAATATAGATTTCATTATTACAAACACTGGCTAGATGATCTCTAACAAATAATGTCAGATAGTTAATATTACTGTGCTGAGGAAAAGTACAAAAGTGAAATATTTCCTGGGCCTTTAGGATCTTCAATCAATGATAAATCAAATTTATATAGCTTAAAATTACTATTTGTTTCTTATTGGAAAAAAAACAAGTACAGTCAGCACTCCATATCTATGGGTTCTGCATCTGTAGATTCAGTCAATCATTGATGAAAAATATTTTTTAAAAACCCACAACAATATACATAGTAACAGTACAACAAAAAAATTATACAGATTTAAACAATATAGTATGACAACTATTTACATAGCATTTCCATTGTATTAGGTATTATAAGTAATTTAGAGATGATTTAAAGTATGCAGGAGGATATGTGTAGGTTATATGTATTTACTATGCTATTTTATATAAGGGCCTTGAGAATTTGCAGATTTGGGTATCTGCAGAGGGTCCTGGAACCAGTACCCTGTGGATACCAAGGATATGAGAATTAATATCATTTCTTTTTTTGACAAGATGAACTATTTTAAGTTCTAGTGTTTCTTTTTAAAATATGATTATTCTTGCCAGCAAATTTTTGATAATTAGAACTAGAAAAAGAATAGTTGTTTCTTCTCTTTTGTCATTTCCTTAAATTGAAATTATGTTTCAAAGAAAATTTACTGTTTTCTTCTTATATAACTGAGTTCTTACTTTCCATTAGACTAACATTTCCATGGGCCTTTGGGATATCAGAGGAAATAGATGGGAGGGACAAGATTATGATCCACATATTTCTATCCCATCTTTGCTCTTGTGAGTAAACAACTCCATTTAGCTTCTCATCAAGTTTTCACATTGCGATAGATAAGCAACGAGATGCAAATGGACTTCAAAACACCTGGCCCTGAATAGGGGGCTTGGAAAATAAATTAATTTAGAATGTAAAAGCTGGATGTCACCTCAGAAATAATCCAATTCAAGGGCTCTCAATGCTGGCTGCAGCATAGAACCACACAGATAGCTTTGAAACAAACAAACCAGCAAGCAAACAAACAAATGGCAATGGTTGAGGGCCCAGTACACACAGATTCATATTGATTAATTACTTAATTAGTATTCCAGTGAAATCTGGAGTCTGAGACTTAATATTTTAAAGAACTCTCCAATGGTGGGGAGAGGGAGAATCAAAAGAGAAGTTAAAGTTGATAACAACTAATCCTCTCAAACTCCATCACATTCTGAGTGAGGAATTTCTTGAGCAAGTAAGTGATTTTCTTGTTTACTGTTGGAAAATCAGTTAGTCCATTTGAATTAGAAAACAGATCTTCTTATTCTTAACCTGAGCACTTTCCATCATATAGCGTTGCCTTTCCTCACCATTCTCCTTAGCTGCATGAATTTTTTTTCACGGATAAATCATACAACTTCTTTGATGTTCATGTTTTGCCTTACCTGGTCAATGGTACCCAACAGGACCATTTTAGGATCAAATAATAACTATAAAACATGCCTGTGTAAATGTATATGGTGTTGCTGATATATTACAAATGATCCAAACTACATTGTTCATTTACACTAATTAATAGAATGTTTCCCATCAGCTTTTACTTGAAGAAGTGTTTTCGCAATTTTTCTTTGAAATCTAAGACCATGTCTCAGCATGTTATTTACTCCCAGATTCAATCTCTTTGCTGAAGCTACTGAGTGATTTTCAACATCCAACCCACTCTGGGACATAATCCCTTCTTAGTGACTTTACAAAAAAAAAAGCAAAAACAAAAACAAAAACAAAATAAGAATTCTTAAATAAGTGACTAGCGCCATGTCCTAGACTATGATAGTGTTTTGTTGCCCTACAAAATAAGAAGTGAGAGCAAGAGAAAGTACTTTCTCCACACCGGAGTCTCCACAGGGACACAGCCAGCAGCCTAGCCCCTTTGGAATAGCACCTACTTGCCTCCTCTGCCTGCTGGGTCCCTTCTCCTTTGAGCCCCCACCTCACACAGCAGGTTCTACACCTGGCCAGCTGCTCCTTCATCTCCGTGGAGTCTTCTTCACCAGTGGCTCTGTCTGCCTTACACTCGGAGAAAGGCTGTAGGAATGGGGATGAAGGTAGGCTGCCCCCGTGATTGAATGCCAGGGCTGCTAGTATGTCTCCACAGAGAAGATGAGCTACATTGCCTTAGTGCTAGAACTCCAGGTGGTTCTTGGGGTGATCTGTAGAGTCCCAGCATCATTTGAGGTCAATAGAGATAGATGGGTTGTTGAGTAGGTGGTACTCTAAATTCCTACCCAAGGAAAAGTGCAGAAAGTACCACTAATAAATGCCTAACTGGCTCCTGGGCACACTGACCAAGGGGCTGCCATGATTCCTAGGCCATCAGGATTTAACTAGATGTTCCACTGGGAATTGCAGGGCTGTCTGCCTAGCCTTCATTACCATGAAAAATCAAAGTTGGAAGTATGTCAGAGGGCTTCTATGGACATTGTTTTTCACCTACCATAAGGTGATGGCAGTTTGCAGGAAAATTATTTCATGGAAAGTCCCTAGAACGTGCTGATGTAAGCAGCTAACACCAGCCTCTCTAAATCAATCATGTCATGGTTTCAGCCTAATTACTAGAATTGGTGCTCAGACTAAAGAAGTCAGTAAATACCAGAAAGAAAGTTTTATTGCAAAACAGATTGCAGTTCCAGTGAAGTTGTTGTATATGAACAGAAACATGCTGCTTACAGATGTCCCTCAGCCCCAATCCTAAGTAATATATATTACAAAATAGAGGGGGAGGATGCCCACAGTGGCAAGGACAGATGCTCCTAGCAAGGCATCACAAATCAAAAGCAAACCTAAATATTCACAAGAGGTATGCCACGACTAGGTGGAATAAAATCAGACAGGCTCAATTTTTAAAACTGCTTTAGGCGACTGTCTTATCCAGGGGGGAAAAAAAACTGTCTTCATTTTTAATTCAATGCCTGCTTGTCTTGCATAGAGCAGGCAACCAAGAATGTGAATTAAATGAATCCTGTAGATACGAAGGGGAAAGTACCCATTTCAAAGAGCTTTCTGTCATCCTTATTACCAAGTTCTCTGTTTCCAAAGTATAAGGAAGGAAGTCCTGTGACTATCAGGTGGGACAATGTGATGGGTTTACTATGGGAAATTTAATCAAGTTTCCCACACTTATGTCCAGTGTATTTACACAAAACAGTTACCCTGATATTTTCCCCATTTATTCCCTAATTTCTTTTCTTAGATAAATGATTTCTTTGAAGCTGAGAATCTGCTAGGCCTTTTACCTTCAGGCTGTAAGCCTCTTTGAGGTGTGTAATTGTATCTCATACCTAGCATAATAGGTGTTCAATAGATAGTTGCATATTCATGTCTTATGTAATGGCCCTGCCAATGAGGTCACTGTCAGCCAACAGATTTTTTTGATTCATGACTTTATATTTTGGACATTTTTCCATCTCTACAGATGGACCCTTCATCTACAGATGAAATGACCCTTCATTTCTTTCTTAATTTAGTCTCCACTTCTTTCTTCCAGTCCCTTCCTTCTCTTCCTCTGCCTCCCACCACAGTGTATGGTTCCAGGTCTGAATGCTTTTGGGGAAATTATCCCCTACCTAATTTATATGATTCTAGAGCTAGTGATAGAAATGTATGTACTTAAATCTGAAAACTTTTTTAAAAAGTTTGAAAAGTCCTTTCCTCCAAAATTATTTTATTTTTGGAGAAAAAAAAAAAAGATTTTTAAATGAACCTCAAGTGTACCAAATTGGACTGATCCAAATTCTTAGCTTGAGACACATTATCTATTGGTTCATGCATAGTCACATTTTTAAAACATTTTATTTATTTATTTATAAACACAATGAACCCTTGTGAACACATTGCCTGACACAAACACTAGAACATTGCCAGTAACTTAAATAGGTTAGCCTATGTGTTCCAGTTCCCCTGACTCCAATGCACAGGAGCCACTATCCTGAACCTTGTCTTTATCTGCCATCCCCATGCTTTTTAATCACATTTATGCCTAAAGGACATTTTGTTTAATTGCTTTTTAAAAACTTCTTGGAAAAGGTATCCTGTTGTCCAAGTTTCTATAGCTCTTGACTTTGTCATTCAATAATACCTTCCTACATCTCTTTTGGTCACAAAATAGAAAATTTGTCACTAAATTCAAAAAGAAAGAAATGAAGAGAAAAGAAAGAAAGAAAAAGAAAGGAAGAAAACACTTATATATTCTCCCACTGTGAATGGTATGACCCTAAACTTAGGTTATATTAAACCAGGCAACATCACCTGCGGAATAATAAATCTAGAGTAAAACATCAGGTGTTCTCTCATTTATTCTCAGTATCTTCAAGTAAGACTAACACAAGAATAACTAACCCATTAAGATTCATCTATGTGTCATGTTGTTCAGTAATACTTTCTATCGTTTTTTAAATAAGGTAGAGTGTCAGAAATATTTTACATTAATCTATGCTGAAACTTACTGTGCATCTCTTTAATATAATATTTAATAATTTGATTCAAATAATGATTCTAATTGTTCCTTTTAGCCTAATATCTGGTTTTTCAGCTCATGTAAATACATCTAAGAAAGATATTTCTCCTAGCATTTCTGGCACAAACAAGCCCTCAAATTTTCTGGGTAAGTTTTCTAGGCTCAACATTATAGCAACTCAAGATTAATCTCCCTGGAATCTTCTGGGGCTGCTCACAGGAATCCAGTCTTTGAATCATCAGAGACTTGAGCTTTTTTTCTTTTTTTTTTACACAACAGTCTCACTCCTTTGCCCAGGCTGAAATGCAGTGGTGTCATTCACTGCAATCTTCGCCTGCCTGTCTCAAGTCATTCTCCTGCTTCAGCCTCCTGAGTATCTGGGACTATAGGCACATGCCACCGCCCCTGCCTAACTTTGTATTTTTATTAGAAAGGATTTCGCCATGTTGGCCAGGCTGGTCCTGAACTCCTGGCCTCAAGTGATCTACCCACTCAGCCTCCTAAACTGCTGGGATTACAGGTGTTAGCCACCACACCCAGCCTCAACCATTAATAATCTAAACTGATTCTCTCACACTGTAGTTGCCAACTTACCACTGAGCTGCAGCATCAAATCCAATCTGGCCATAGAGGTCCACTCTGCAAGCCCATGGAAAGCCAGGCAGCACCTTGTTCTCCAGCTGGAAGATTTGGACTCTCACGCACCATATCCCTTCTGCCAGGCAATTTGTGCAGCAGCATGAAGTCCTGGTTACTAAAAAGAAAAAAAGAAAAGAAAAAAAAAAAGAGGCCTTTTAGATATCCTCCAAAGCTGATGTTGAAGTTCTGGCAGTATGGAAGCTCCATCTGAGACATCAGAAATAAAAATTACAGGAGGAATTGCTGGAAAAATCCAGACTCCAGTTCTTGTCCTAGTAATAGTGTAGAGGAAGTGTTAAGCAGAGGCTGTGATTCTAACAAAAGAGGGAAGGTTTCTTCATTTCCCGTAGCTTCAATGAGAAAGTGTAACTAAGGAAGCAACTTTTAGACGAATTTCTTTGGTTATGCAATTACATACTCTTTGAGTGTTTAGCCAGCATACCTGTTTATCACTCAGCATTCTAGTGAAAGCTGGAGATGACAAAAAAAGGAGGGAAACTCACATTTATTATATGCCCACCCCTGTGCTAGACTTTTTCTCTTTTATAGATAAGGTAACAGGGGCTCAGACAAGTTAGCTAATTGCCTTGCTTTGTAGTGCCAGAGCAAGGTCTCAGTGCAAAGCCTGTGTTCTTTTCATAATAGCATTGCTTACCAATAAAAAAAAAATTAGAATCTAATTGAGAAGAAAGTCACAAGCATAAAAGAAGCATGGTGTCTCCATTGACAACCAAGGAAGCTGGACTGGAGGAAAATTGTCATCAGAGTGAAGCAAAAAGAGGTGGAATCCACAGAGAAAGGCACGTAGCGTGTTCAAGCTCAAGCTAGTGGTCATTAGGAAATAGTATAGAGGCTTGAGTATGATGACTTCATTAGAGGTAGGTATTAGAGAAGAAGATCTGATTACAGTGGCCCAGATTTGATAGTGGTGGTCAGAGGAATGGAGAGGAAGTGTCCCACAGGAAACCCTGATTTTGATTTCCCACAGCATGACTAGAACATGATATAAGGTAAATAAAAGTCTCTGCAATGATGGAGATGTTGTAAAAGAAGGAATGACAGAATACAATTAAAAAATATGTAGTCATTCCAAAAGTTAGAGAATTATCTTGCTGTCGAAGAAAGGAAAAATAATAAAACCAGCTAACAAGCATTGTCAGCTATTAGCCAAACCAGCTCAAAGTGGCTTTATATACATTAACTAAATTAATATTCATAACAGCCTGAGAGGTAGATACTATTATGATCCTTGTTTTACAGGTGAGAAAACTGAGGCATGGGGAAATTAATAATTTGCCTTGATTTCATGGAGTTAATGAGAATTAGAACCAGGCAGTCTGGCTGTAGAGTTTCCATTTTAACTTCCATGTGCAAGACTTGATATATGAACACCAGGGCAGAGAAAGTCTCTCTTTTTTTGATGAGCCCCCAATGTATTATGGAAACTCAGAAGGGGGTTAGATTTTATAAAGAGGTGCAAGATATACACGTGATATGTGGACATGCTATGGATATGCAATATAAGTGAAATATTCTAGGGACATATTCAGAGTGTGTTACTACAGCTGACACTTAGGGCTGGGCACTAGCAAAAGACAATAGGTAACTATGAAGCACGTTTCTCCATCCTCGCATTGAATAGAGCCATTACAAAGCTTACTTATAGGCTATGAAACACATTGCACAGGCTACAGTTTTGTGAATTGCTTTGAACTGACCTCTGGTTTTGTTTATATGTTTCTCACCCCCAGCTAAATTTTAAGATCTTCAAAGACAGAACCTGTTCCTTTGGTCTTTTTGGTATCCTCAGTGTATATTGCCAACCTATACACAGAGTTGGTAGTTAATAAATACTTTACTAGCTTACAAAATGTTTTTGGAGCATAACCTAGGAAAAGATTGTTTTTAATTATGCAACAGCAACTCACCACACAGTTACTGTTTATCTATTCTGTCTTCATCTGCCCTGCTAGTTGGGATAGCTGCAGTTAGAAACAGATACAGAAGAGAGTGGAATTTCAAAAATTGTGGATAATATAACTATTTTGGATTCCTTTTCAGGCAATTCTAGATCTTCATTTCTTTGGGATCAGTTACTAAAAAATTATAGTGTTCTTTTAGTGGTGTCATGCTTCCTTGCTTTTTCATGGTTCTTATGGCCTTGCATTTAATGTCTGTGCATTTGATGGAGTAGTCACATTTTCCAGACTTTACAGTCTGGCTTCAATGGTGAAAACTTTTACCTGCAGGTGGGCGTGAGGGCATTGGCTGGATGGGGATGCAGCAGCTTTTGTTCTGAGTGGGCAGCTGCAGCAGTGTAGTATCTGTACAGCTTTATCAACTGAAGTCAGCCCTGGCAAACACTGCAGGTGTTTGTGACAGCAGCAATGATAGCATGAGCTGTTGGGATCCTTTGTGGTAGAGACTGGTTGGGTTTTTTTTTTTTTATCACAATGGAAAATTCTAGCCAAGGAGATCCCCCTTGGCACTGGATCTGACATGGCCCACAAGTAGCCAAGGCTGTACCAGGTTCCAGGGTGTAAGTTCTCAGAGTAGCTGCCGAGCTGGGGTCCTGGGCTCAGGAGCTTAAAGAACTACTGTGGTACTTGAAGCCTGAGGCATGGGTAAACTTTCCAAGGCGCAGGCATGTGCAGATCCCTCATAGTTAATCTTTGATCATTCTTCATGTATTATGATTCAACCTAGAATGACATTTAACTTCCTCTCCTCTTAGCTTCTCTGCTTACATCAATGATAGCAAATGACATAAAAAAATAGATAAGGTTTCATGGTAACTCGAATTCAGTCACCTGATTCTGATCACCAACATGTTTTCTGGCTGGTTTTCTGGAGTGTGAAAAAGAGTTGTGTGAGCAGCAGGGAAATCAATGTTCTCACCTCACTAGAAACTCTGGCCTGCTCCTGCATAGCTACATGGCACCAGGATTTCAGGAGAACAACTTTTTGACTCCTACAAATGGGTCTTGACTTTCAGTAACAAGGGGTTAATTTAGACAGACATCAGAAACCAATTCAGGCCCCCAGTGAGTGAAAGAGAGACAGGAAAGACTTCAGAACCAGCAGTTCCTTCTGCAGAAGGCTGTTTCTGGTTTTCTACCAGTCTGTTTTTCTGTTGTGTTTTCTACTTTTTAATTTGCCTCTCTGCTCAAGCAGCCTACAGCCCATAGGAATGAGAGAGTTTTTTAAATGTTTTCTTAAATAAACATTTTATAAGATAGTACATATAACTTCTGCACCTCGAAAAGCTTTACAAAACCTGTAGGCTTTGAGCGTGCAGACTAACAGTGAGGCAGAAGTAAATAGGAAAGAATGGGCAGGCTCTTTGCTACTCTCCCCAGCACACAACTTTTCTGATATCTCTCAGCTTGTATCTACCTACAGATATTATGGAAGTGGGTAAAATAAAGAAGAGAGCTTCTAAAATAGATTGTGCAAGGCACTGAGTACTGAATAATGGTATTAGGAAAAAAAGGAGGAAGAGTATGAGTGCAATATTGCCCAGGAGCATCTATAGAAAATACATGTGTTTCATTTATGAACTGTCTTCTAGTGAACTGCCACTGCAGGAATCCTGTTCCTTCTTTGTGTGTATATTTTCTATAGCCTAATGTTTGAAACGGATAAAAAACATATTATCAAAAAGGAAATAATACACTACTTAACCAAGCATACATCTAGACCAGAGGATGGAGCAAAACAACCCTTTTTTTCCCTCTGAAATTGCCTATCATGCTATACTGATGTCACCTCAGCTCATTGTCAAGGATTCTCTTCTCTCTTTCTTTTCCCATCTCCATCCCTTTTATCTGACTACACTTTCATCCCTCTAGCCCCATTCCAAGGTACTAGATTCCAATCATGTTTTTCCATCTAGATTCCTCACCTTCTTCTCATAGAGCTAGGGAGAATGAGGGAAAGTGGGAGGGCTTTAAGTTCTTCAGTTACTTTGAAGTAAAATGTTTATTAGGTAAACACACTTCTGCCTCTTGTAATATAGACTACTTCTTTCAACATAATGCTAGGGTGTAATTATTGTATGGTCCCTTTTCTCTGCTGTGTCAAATATCTACTTCTGTTGCTCTGGTCTGACATAGGCAGCACTCAAGGAGAGGAATGAGCAAGACCCTTTCCCCAGTCCCAACAAAGAGGGTGCAGAAGTGGGAGGAAAGCCCTTCCTATGTGGTGTACTCTGAATTCCAGTGCAAGTGTTTCATTAAAGCTCACCGAATAAGATGTAATTTTCGTAATAGAAAATTCAGGTCACCACGTTTTTCCTGTTTGTTAATGCTGAAACGACATGGAATATACTAGTTATGCCAAACAGACTATTTGGTCAAGATGGTAGAAAAATGGAATTGGGGCAGTGACTGAAAGTGTCAATAGCCAATGACAGAAGACATGGGCAATTCCCCTTTCTCAGGGTTTTAGCCTTTGCTGCTGAGAGGTTTTCCTGCCTTTTACTGTGGACCACATTTATAAATCCCTGTGCAGTACCAAGAACTCAATACCTGTTAACTTCTTAATCAGTAGAAGACAATCTTTGCAAATTTGAAGGCTGTTTGGAATTAAGGGGCAGTTATACCAAGTTAGGGAATATATCAACAAGCAAAAGTGGTATTAGAACAAACACTCTTTAAAAGGTTAAGTTTCTAAATATCCTGTGTTTTTTCTAAGTCATAAAATTGTGCCATTTTTTTCTTCGGGAGACACATTCAGAAATAAATGTGTCTCTAAGGCAAATACTGCCTGTGAAGTTGGAAATACTAACCAAATCATCCTCTTTTTCCAGAGTCTCAAGGGGCTGAGGCAATATCAGTAATGGAGACGCTCAGATATGGGTAAGACACACATTTAACAAGTCCTATGAAGGAAAGCATGTTTGCTGTGTCACTATGCTCTTCAAAGTCAACTGCGATGATGGCAAAGGGCAACTGCCTTGCAATCCTTTATTTTAGTGCAGAAAAACATCTTCAGTGGTCAGAATTACTCACTTGATTCAAGAAAGTTTTCAAAACATTTCTAAATATCATAATTCACCATTATAGATACCATGTTATTAGAGAAAAGAAAGGTATTAAAATAGAATAAGAGGTCAAACTGTCCCCTATTAAACATGTCATAACAACAGAGAAAATGTTGCAGTAACCTGACCTTTTTGTTTCAAATGAAAATCAAATGTAAGCTTTTTCTGTTACATTAGCAATCATGTAATTCTCTAAAGGTGGCTTTTAAAACATAAGAGGATTCAACATTTCCTAGTACATGCTAGGAACATTGTTAAATTGAATCTTTTCTTTTTATGAATAGAATGACATTTAGTCTTTCTGAAAAGCGCTGCTTTGGGGGCTGATGATCACGATGGGCATGTGTTGGTTGACCAGTTTGTATAGAGAAAACATTCAACTTAATAAGCATTTCTTGGTTCAGTATTTTTGGTCACCTACTATGTGCTGAACAGAGTGAGTGATAAGAAATAAGTACAGGATTCAGGGGATGTTTTTTATACTGAGACAGCCAGGTGGGAAGTATTCCCCATAGAAACTCCAACCAGCCTGTGCACTGGGAGGAGCGCACACTTGGGCAGAGCCACAGAAGTTCGCGCTGTTTGCAGTGGGGAGGAGCCTGGCCCCTCCTCTTCCTGGGTGGAAACTGGAATTCAAACTGTGAGGTGGGAAGCACAGTAGCAGGACCCTAGCTTTGTGGAGAATTCCTGTTTTCCTGTTTTTTGCTTTTTTCCTTTTCACCCAACAGATCCCATCATTCTCACCCTTCAAATTGTCTGGGAGCCTAATCTTTTGTGGTCATTTGACAAGGACCCTGTCTTTAGCCGAACTAAGGAAAAGTCCCTCGACAACAAGAATGTAATCTTGTTGAAAAAACAATAAATACCAAAAAAAAAAAAAAAAAAAAAAACAAAGTAAGACAAGGTAGAATATGGAGTAGAAATAATAGATGCTGTGGTAGATATTGCAATGAAGAGAGATATTGCAATGAAGAGAGAGGGATGTTAAGGGATACCTTGAATTTGGCAAGAGGGTAGAGATGCCATCCTGAGTGAAATGTCAGAGGGCAGAAGAGCATGGCAGATGATGGGACACAGTGAAGAGCCTTGAGAAATGAGGTCCCCATGAGGAGAGGTCAGATGATAAGAAGTTTTAATCCTAGAAACAGGAATTTTTCAATTGATCTTATAAACAAATAGTCATGGCAGGATTTTCAATCAGTGAAATGAATCATGCCAGTTGGGAGCAGCAGCATGTAGAACAGACTTAAAGAAAGAGCATCTGCAAACATGAAAATTTAGAGGAGGGTTTTCACAGTAATATACCCATTAAGTGATTAAGGTCTAGGGTGGAGTCCACAGAACCAGAAAGAAAAAGTAAAACTGAGAACATGAGGCAAGTACCAATTCGACAGAGTTTGAAGAAAATAAAGTGCTGAAGATCAGGTCCCAGCATCGTGTCTGCCAGCATGAATATTCAGTGGATGGTGTTGGAATGGGTGGCTAATAAGTAAATTTCAGGTTCTGAATCTAGGTGACTAAAATTTGATAGACAAGAACATCATAAGCATCTTCAAACAGACTTAACTGTCTCGGAGACTACACAAAATTGACCTGATGGCTACTCAAAGTCAGTTCATTTAATTCAGTATATCCAGTTTTTAAAAAATCAAACTAGTATGTAGAAGAGCCAGCCAGCTTTTGAATACTTCCTTTTTCGTCCTGTTGTTTTTGATGTTGTGGAGACCTACACCGACAAACACAGAAAGAGGAGACTTATTAGGGTTTGTGGAAAGTGCTAACCTTTCCTATATTTTCTTTCATTACAGAAAGATTGTTTGTTGATCTGACTGTATGTCCAATTAGTAAATGCTTTCCATAGGTTCATTTGCTAAGGCCAAAAATAAAAAGGACTTTTCAAAGAACATCATGCCATTTTCCCTAAACACAATAAGCTGTTTCCGCTGGGGAAGTCCTGCTCACCTTTCACCAGCATTCTGAATGTCTGTTACTCCCTTCTCCCCTTCTGCTTCTGGCTTAAAAACACTTTTTTTATTGTTATTACCTTGGCTCAAAGCTTCCACAACGGCTTCTTGCTTAAGCATAAGGACATAGAAATTAGAGCAATGGTCACAACAGCACAACATGGTTGGTATGAAGGACTGGAAATGCTAGTCGGTAATGAGAAACAAGCAGACACAATGAATTATATTAATCCAGAAGTTACAGGTTATGACCTCATTCTTATAACTCTATGTTGTTTTAAGTCTATAAACTTTCAATATTTCCTTGCAAGGGAGTATTTTCATATGAAAGTCAAAACAAGCAATAGTTAGTCAGAGTCTGGAAGAGATCACTAATAATTTAATACATCTTGACTAGTTCCAGGTTGAAGGCACCATATAGGTGTTTATTCCTGGATCAATTGGTTTTTGGTAGTTACTATATTTTTAATTCTAATTAAAAATGCACTAGAGGAGGATTTGAAAGCTATGAAGGTGCTGCCACCTGGAGGATTTTTTCTGCCCGTTTGGAGTTTTACCTCTACCAAGCAAGGGCAGACTAGTGGTGGTAATCATTCTATTCTATAAAGAAGCCGAACTCTCCGGTTTGGGATATCACAGAACAGGGAGACAAGCAGCCTGGTAACCGATGGCACTTTACATTTTTCAGCCATATGTTTTAGTGTCAGGTGCCACAGGCACTGGGGTGAGGTGGCCTTTTGTACCCTCCTCACTGGTAACTGCTTAGACTCACATGAGCCTTTTACACAGTTCCAGTTCCCATGAACAATATAAAAATGCCGAGAGAAAGAAAAAAGGTTTCTATTTCCTCGAGGTTGAAATTGACATGAAATGAATAAATAACTTAAAATACAGACATAATTGAAGAAAAATAATTATAAAACCCTAACCTCTCCAACTCTCCCAAACTGTATCAATTCTTTCAACATTAATTCTGTATGTTAGGACAACAGTGCTCTAAAAGTCCTGCTCAGAAAACAGAGGAGTTAGGAATGAATGGGATACCGTTCTTGAATTTGTAATAAGGGGCCCAATGGTTGCCAAATTCATTATCATTTACAGATGAAAAGACAATGGGACGTATCACCAAAGGTGTTCTTTACTGACTGGTCCCCTTTGCTAAAGCTTTAGTTCTCTGTACATTAGATTGATGTATTTTTAAAAAATAATCTTAAACAGTAGACTGTTAATTTGGGGGATTTTTTTTTTTTTTTTGTATTCCTTGGTTTTTAGAAGCCCTTTCCATTAACCCTTTAGTGCATTCTCCATGAATTCTTTAACCTGATACTCACCAAGGTGCCTGCTTCTGGCATGCTGAGAAACATAGGACATGAACTTCTATCGAACCTGAGGTCTCACCACATCTATGGGGCAAAAATGTTCCATTTTCCCATTAAAAAGCTTTCATTTGTAAGCCACAGATGAAATTTCATCTGCTTTGCATCAGTCTAGTTTATAACCCTAGAGAACTTGGCACCACAACCCTCAACCCCATTATTGGTATTTTCCCTTCCGAGGGGAAATAATACATTAACAGCTTGGTTTTTGTTTATTTTGTTTTTGCTTTAAAAAATGAAACACATTTCACGTGTTGCCCTCACATTTTTTGTTTCTCATTCAAAGCTTTATTCTGGGCTCCTTTCAACTGAGCATCTCTGGAATGACAGCCATATGGGGTTTCTTGGTTTGTTGTTGTCTTTCACTTTGGTGGAGGGTGGGAGGGTGGTTTCTGGTCTTTATTTGCATTGCCAAGCAACCTGGAACTCTGTTGGCAGTTACAAAAGCTCTCTTGGATTGCTAAATTCACTTCCATTGGAAACACAGTTTTACATTTAGGAAAATAAAATGGCATCTTTTAAGTTTTCCCTCCAGAAAATGTAATCATGAAAAAATATGCTCTCTCTTGTTGCTGATTCTCATACAACAAAAGTGCTACCGAGTAGGCACTTAATTGACCCATAAAATGTAGATAAACTTGATGGGTCCAAAACCATTTTGATCAAAGAATGACAGCTATATGAAGGAGTCCATCAGGATCACTGCAAGGAATAGCTCTTCAATAATGAGGTTTCTGATGACCGGAGCTGGTCTCTTGCATTCAGGAAATATTTATTGATTAAGAAATATAGAAGAATGAGATAGAAAATAGGAGAAAGGAAAAAGAGGTACTTGCTGGAAAGTGGTTGAGAGCCACCAGCAATTAACAGTGGCATTGCTAGAGAGCCCTGGGTCACTGTGGAAGGCCCAGGCAGTGGATGCCCATCATCAGCCCTTCACAGAACAAGATTTTTCAGAATTAATCATTTTCATTTCTACATGTGTAGAATGTAAAAATGATTGTGAAATGAATGCAAAATTAGCTGAAATAAACCCCAATCAACTCTCACAGAAATGTGTTTGCCTTTTTTTGGCTTGGTTTATTTTTATTGAGCCAAGGACTTGTAACATGGCCATTCTGTTTTCTGATTCAACATTTTTGTGGTGAGTATAGAGAGATGGTTTGGCCACAAAATAGTTGGCTGAATTGAATATATTTCACCATAAAAGACAGGGTAAATTTTTGCCAAAAGTATAGTATAGACATATTCCTATCAAATGACACTTAAAAAGCAAAATGGTCAGCTTATTCTGCAAAACGAAAGAAAAAAAAAGGAAAGGGAAAAATGCAATTGTTGAGTTTCTTGACAAATTTAGTCACAAGATATAATGAATACTGAGACTCATATTCTAAATTATGTTATGCCGAAATATTAGATACTTTTAAAATATCTTAATATTTAACTCAATGACCAAATAAATTGTTATTCATCCTGTCTTTCTTCTTCATCTGAAAACAGAAATAAAATACGACATAGTATAGCTGCCAATACAGACTTCTAGAATTATGAGAATTTCAAGATAAACAGTTAACCATATGAATGTGTATATCACTAACCTTAAAAAGCAATAATACAATCATGGTAACTATAAACAAAGTACCATGTTAGATGCTTTAGATACATCATCTCATTTAGTCCTCCCAGCTCATTCAGGAAGTCCTTGTTATTCCATTTCACCCTGACACTTACAGGGATTTAACTAGCTCAGAACTGTATAGTAGTGGACGCCAGATCAGAATTCAAACACCTGGAGCCTAACACCAGAAATCACCCTGTGAACAACCACACAGTAAAGATCATCCTGTTGTATTTGTTCAATTATTATATTTCCATTTCAAGACTCTGTTTACACTGTTTATTAACCTTAGTACATTTTGTCCGTTAAGCAGTGAGTTTTGGTGTCTGTAGTACCTAAATTTGCTTGAGGGATGTTCTGAAAGAATCTGCTCAGGTTTTTGTTTTGTTTTGTTTTGTTGTGTTTTTGTTTTTGTTTTCTAAGTTACATTGAACAAGAAAACAGAGTCATTTAAACTACTTAACCTCTAAAGAGTCAAAAAAAAATTATTTCAGATAAACCAAGTTGGTAGCATAGTTTTAAGTCCAAAAAAGGAATACAGAGTTAAAAAACTGGCAGTTGAGAAATATATTCATCCTGTCACTCCATTAAAAAGCTTCCTCCTGGGCCAGGCGCAGTGGCTAATGCCTGTAATTCCAGCACTTTGGGAGGCTGAGGCAGGCGGATCACCTGAGGTCAAGAGTTCGAGACCAGCCTTGCCAAATTGGTGAAACCCCGCCTCTACTAAAATTACAAAAAAAGTTAGCTGGGCATGGTGGTGTGTGCCTGTAGTCCCAGCTACTTGGGAGGCTGAGGCAGGAGAATTGCTCGAACCTGGGAGGCAGAGGTTGCAGTGAGCCAAGACTGTGCCATTGTACTCCACCATGGGTAACAAGAGTGAAACGCCATCTTAAAAAAAAAAAAACAAAAAAAAAACTTCCCCTAAAAAAAGGCTTAAGAAAAACAACTTGAAAATTTGTTTGGAGTTTCATAATATTGGCAACAGCTCCCATCATTCTGGCTTTATAAACGATATTTGAGCCAGGAAAAAAGATCCCTAGAACATAGTCCTATTGGTATTTGTGGCGTGTCCCTTACTACTTTGTCATAGAAAAAACAAAGATCGCTACATAAACCCATTGCCCACGACTTACCCATATGAATCCTCATAGCCTCAATCTTCTTACAAATTCATATCATGTGCTCTAATTAATGAGCAGTTTTGTTGTTTACCTTTTACATGCATATCATTCATTGTAGATGTTAAGTACCACAACAAGCAAAGAGAGAGGGATGAAAGAGTTCCATAAAGATTTTTCATGGTTCACATACCAGACAGGCGTATGCAAGGTCGATTTACAACAGGGGGCAGAGGTTACAATGAGAGCCTTTCCCCTAATTTTATTTTAAAAAAATAAACACAGTGGAATTAGGAAGTCTTTTTCAATGATCTCATTAAAGGCTTTACTTGGCAGGTAAATATAACATACAATATCAGTTTCTCTTCAACTAAACTAACAAAGAAAACCTCTTGGAAGTTTTGTTATTGTATAATAAAAGACAAATTTATGAGGCTTTTTTTGTCTAAAAATGACCCACTTCATGCTTCTTACTCACCCACTATAGGTTGTAAAAAGAAAGTTTGGGTTTGCAGGGACTACACACATGCGTATTTTGCATCAGGAAGAATAAAAGAAGCTTGAGACTCTTCAAAAGTAAGACAGTAACTAAACGCAGAACCTCACATTGTTTGTCTTCTTAAAATTTCTATCTTGTTTCCATTATACAGGGACTACCTTCTGATATTTCCCACAGAACCTCGGGAAACATCAACACTCCCTCCCTTTCTGAAGCTTCCTTGGCTTCAAGTGGCTTACAATTCTTTTCATGTTTCCCATAAGCCATGTTTTCCCATAAGAAAATATAGCAACATTTTCATCAACTGAAATTTGCATATCAAACTTGTGAAGACCATGTATCATTTATAGACTGTGTATAAAATATTGGGTTTCCTGAAACATTTGTCTATTTAAAAAATCACATGAATGCAGTCTAATTTTAAATTATACTTGGTCAAGGGTGCTTTGGGTTGCTTGGAGTTTTATTTATGTTCTAGCGATTATGGCCACAGTTTGAATAAGTTTTCTCGCCTGTGAAGAGCTTGGTCTGATGAAAGGGATAAATCACCTCTTATCCATGACGCTGCATACAATGTGACATAAGCCACCTTGGTGCTTATTCTGGGTACTTCATTATTCCCATTGCTGTCAGACTCCTTGGTAATCCTATTTTAAAAGCCCAAGCAAACTTGAAGAGTCACAGAGCATTGAAGAGACAAGCCAACAAACTTGAAGAGACACTTCCCTGAAAGGTAGTTGGATAAGCTACTTCTTGTTTCAGACAAGTGTAAGTCACTTGGCCTATTCATATCCTTAATTTGGTCATTCTTAGATGAGCAAACCCACCTTCCCTTCAGCTAGTTTTGAAGTGTGCATTTCCCCTCATATTTGCCCTGGCTCACTCATCAACACATTTTCCTTTCTGACAAAGTGTTGCTGCTGTTGCTCCAGGCTCCTGGCCCATATTCTGAATTCTCCATAGGAAATGAGTCCTGGGATGTTCAAAATGCTTGTCTGCCTCACACATAATTGCAAAGATCTTTTCTAACTGGAAAATATCTTTGAAATACTTATTCTAAAAGCATTTCACTTAGAAAATAGCTAACAGCAACTTTCATTTGTATGTTCTACTGAAATGTCTTTCAGCTTACACAATAAAAGCAAAGAGAAAACCCTTTCTTCACTAAAGACACAGATTAAACAACATCCACAAGAGGTGGTGGGATAAGGGTGTAAAAAGCCTTAAGTAGGACAAAGACTACTTATTAGATTGGATGACGTTGAGCAAGTGTTTAAACTACGCTGTGCCTCAGTTTCCTCATCTAAAAAAATGAGGAATTAGGCTAGGTAACCATGAAATCTCTGTCAAGTATAATATCAATATTAAACTTTATAAATACAATAGAAAGCCCAGCTTTGATATTTGACTGTGTCTCTTATGCACACAAACCTGTCCCTTTTTTCACATATTTTCTATAGCATGTTATGTGATTTTCTATAAAAACGCTTCTCCTTTAGTTCTTTTCTGATTACTAAATCATGCAGGTAAATCCAATTAGGGGCAGGCCTTCTCTCTCTGGGCACCAGCAGCGCAACCAGCTGCTGATCATTAGAGTCCCTCCAGATTCAGGTAATTCTTCAAAAACGAATTAGAGTTCTTACATCAGAATTTTGAACAAAAAGACATTGTCTGAGAATAACTCCAAAGCAATGTGGACAAAATGATAACCACCTTTATTAGACAGCTAAATAAAATATTGAGCAAATTACAGTACCTGTAAGTGATTAAACAGTTGGCAGATGCATTTTTTTCCCTCCACATATCCCGCCTTGTTGAAGAGTTAACCCAGCTCAGTCTATTTCTTCTGTCTTCCTGGGCATCTTCTTCACGAGAGCCTCATGAGTTAGTTGTACAGTAGGTTACGTCTCTAGGACAGTCTGAGCTACTATGAATGCTGAGGACACAACAGGTCCCTGCTACACTGATATTTCTCAGTTCCCAGCCTTAATGATTATTGGAGCTATTGGTGGGAAATTCTTATAACTTCTGTGCTTCTTCCTCCTAGTCTGCTTTTGTGGTGCTCTGTCCTGTATTCTGTGCTCCCCTCTGCTTAGAATATCTGAGACAGTGCTTTCTCCATGCTGTGCACTGCCCTGCACGGGACAGTGGCTCCTTCAGCTTTCCTCCTTCCCTTTTCTTCAGCAGAGGCAGGCAATCCATTATCCATAAAACAAGGGGCTAAAGTAGGTGATCAAGTAAAGAAGGCAATCATCTGGGGTTGCCTCTAAATATTCTCTCATCTTTGTTTTTGGGGACTTACTGAAGATGAGAAGCTACTTACCAGTCAGATGATGTTTTGTTTGGAAAGGACAAATTTGAGGGGCATGCCAACATGGGAAAAAACAGGAAATATAGGAAAAAATGGGAAAAACATAGGAAGCCAAAGAAAGTTTGTCTGTAATTCATTTTTCTTTGTTTGAAGCATTTCCAGACCATATCAAAGCCCACTGACTCTTAACCCTTTCCTTACCAGTTAATTCAGATAACAATGATAGAACTGCTTATAATAATTATAGGACACTTACAGAACACTTACTATGTACCAGGCTCTATCCCGAGTGCTTTTATTCATTCTCACAACCATCCTTTGATGAAGGTTCCATTATTATCCCCATTTCCCAGATGGGGAGAATGTGGCCAGAGTTAAGCAATTTGTCCAAGGTGGAAGAGTAGCAAACAGCAGAGCTTGGCTGTGAAATTAGGCAGCCTGGCCTCAGGGTCTACATCCTTACACTCTTTGCACTCTCCTGACTTTCCATATGGGTTTCAGATGCATAGTTTGCTTGGAATCATGGTGTGTGCTGGTGGAGGAGAGACAAAGGGAGGATGGAGATGATTTAATTTCATTGAATAGCAAGTAATTGCCTGGATCCTCTTTCCTCTTTTCCAAATAAACAAATGATTGACATAAGCCCATCTTATGGGGGGAGGGAGGCTATTTGTTTAATTTTTTGTTCTTAAAAAGCTAACACTGACAGGTCTACTCCTCCAAAACTACATCTTTATTTGGGCTAGAAAAGTAAGCTTTTCATCTGCTTTGGTGATGGGTACAGCCACCTTAAGAAGGTTCCATGGGAATAATGAGAAGTATTAAAACACGCATGACTAGAGCAGGAAAGGACTTGAATATATTATAAGGAAGAAAACTCAGGCCTAGGGAAGTGAGGGGATCTGCCACTGGATTAGCAAAGTCTGTTTGTGATAGAACAAAATTAGGAACACTGATATCTTTCAGAGCTCTTTCCAGAAATGAGCAATTCCTGTTATCTGGTAGAAGTGCCATTATCTAAAATAAATGTTACAGCCCCATCAATGGGCTTGCATTTTTAATAACAATATACACATATATTTTTCCTTTCTTTCCTACCATCAACGTAAGAGGCAAAAGAAAATGTCGATGAGGAACCAGCAGTGGTAGCCATGGCATCTCTTTTGTCCCCAACACTGAGGAAGCAATTCCTTTATTCCCTTGCCTGACCCAGAGGCGCTATGGCAGAAATTCGAGTAGGGGAGATATGGTGAAGAAGGCAGAACCAGATTCACCATCTGTGCATTAGCACTTGACTCGCTCAACCTAGCAATATTCATGATGCCTTTTCCTTTAGAAATTTCTTTCAAGTAGGGTATTTTACCAGGCCTTTAAAGTTATCCCACCTCCCTGGAGCTGAATCTGAAGAGGAAGACATCTTTAAACAAATACTCCCTCTGTCCCCACATCTTTAGCCTCAGATTCCTAAGGGAAATAGGCAAATAACCTGGTCATTCAATCACTAGATTCTTCTGTGTACTTTTCCCAAAGACAGGCAATAAAACTCCTGATGCTAAAGAATATTTTTCTATCATGAAATTATTTTTAGATTATTTGTCTATGAAAAAATGCCTTCCTCTCTTCTCTTTTGTATTTAAGCAGAATAAAATCCCATGAGGTAAAAATTGGAGAGTTTCCATAATGCATTTCTTTATATAAAGTGATGTAGTTTGAATAGACTATCTGGTTTTATATATATTAGGATTGATCTTATTCCAGGATAAAGGGTTGAACTATATTATCAAGAGTATTCTAATACTACTCAGGTCTTTTTCTCCATTTCAGTTTGATGACTTAATACTTTCTGTTGAACTGCACTGAATTGATTAGCATTTTTAAGAGTTTCATGATGACTACATAATAGAAAGGCATCAATCCACGGATTGACCAGACTCTCTCTCCCTAAAAATTGACCACGGAGACACATACAGTACAATAATTTAGGGGCTGGGGGTTAAGCTGAAAGGTCAGATAGAAGCAGGGCCAGAATACCTGACATGGCACATGAAAGCTAGAAGCAGGCCAAACATTATGGGGAAGCCCAAATTGAATA
This sequence comes from Theropithecus gelada, assembly GCF_003255815.1. Taxonomy (NCBI): domain Eukaryota; kingdom Metazoa; phylum Chordata; class Mammalia; order Primates; family Cercopithecidae; genus Theropithecus; species Theropithecus gelada. Next base: position 99,149,859 of record NC_037671.1, on the reverse strand, counting down.
AATGAGGAAATACGACTTCAGATGAATAGAGATAGCAATTCTGTTGTTTCCTGAGTACTGTCAATTCCCAGCTCCCACCCTCAAAAATGTATCTTCTTTCTTTATGTTCCTTAAGCTATTGCTGTAGACTTTAAATTATACTCGTTGTTAGCTTAAGCCAGTGCAGTAGGCTTGTGGGCTTTTTTCGTTTTCTACCAAACTCTAACTAGAAAGTCTGTATTATCACCCATATAGAAAAATGTTGTTTATTTTGTTTAATCATACTTTCACAAAAATGGTGAAACATCGGAGTGTCGACTGGGAAGAAGCAAAGAGTTAAATGCGTCCAGATTTTGGAAAGTTCTTTATTTCCAATGTTTCTGCACCAAATCTATGTCTATTTGCAAAATCAGATTAATTAGCAATATGCTCAGGTTGAGTTCTGCTACCATCATGGTGGTCATTTGCTAAGCAGGAAGTAGATGCAATTTCAAGCTTGAGATTAATTATTTGGTCTCAATCTGTAGTCATTAAATAGAATCTCAGCACTTGATGTTTCCAAACTTGAATGTATGCTACATTTTCAAATCAGAAATATCTAAATGTACAAAGCAAAGATGCACATGCAGACAAGCCTACGCATGCGCACACACCCAGATAAACGCACGCACACACACACACACACACACACACACACATTTTAAAAGTAAGCAGCACCACACAGTGGTCAGGTAGGGAATACCTACTGTTTGATAGCAGCACCAGCATTTGTTCTCTTGGAGATAAAGGACCGATTCTTTGTTATTTTTCCAGACTCAGATGTGATCAATGTGGTGTTAATTTCTGTGGGAAAAAAAAAAAGTTATGTTTTCACTACTTAACCTCTTGAGAAAAACAATTGTTGGCTAAATTTCAACCTTATTTACAGATGAAAATGCTAACAATGAAAAAATAGTTGCCATATTTTACCATATGTGGTTGTGTTTATTACAACCAAATGCATTTCAAAAACCAGTGATTGAAAAAACACTATGGCCCGAGGACTTTCCTTTTATTCTTTGGCATAGAGAACATTTTATTACTAAATTTAATATGCTGAAAATCAAATTTTATAACTGAAAATTTGGCACACATGTAACCATAGGCATTTTAGTGATTGCATTAAGTAAATGAAAGTAAAATACACCTCTGAAATTGTATATGTCACTACAGTTTAGCTCATCATTTATTCTGTGTATGAAGGGTAAAACAGTGATCTGAAAATCATTTCCATCTAGTTCAGTCTAAAGATATTCTTCAGTTCTTTGGAGTATGAAGACCCTAATTTCTAGAATGTATTCCGTTTGTGCCACAATGGCATGTTCATCTCTCCTCAACAATGCTTGATCTGTTAATACCATCACTGACACTCTCGGTGGACAGCCTTCCTAGGCATTGCTCCATAAGTGAAGAGTTTTCAAGAGAACTTCAGCAGGATCACTGGTGTCTAAAGAGTCATTTTCTCATTATTTAACTTTTTAAGCCTTCTTGCTATTGAAGAAAACATGATTAGCAGCAGAGCTGCAAAATAATCTGTAGTTAAGAAGAATGCATTGCCAGCATCGGCAAAGCTCAGATAGCATCTTTGAACGGTTAACAGAGCGTAAAGGTAAAGACAGCCCTTATCACAGTTGAGGTGACATATTGAGGGATGCTAGCCCTGTTGTTTTCAATATTTTAATATTTTGCATATCTCCAGAACACAGAGACTGGAAGGTCCCATATGAATTATATTTTCTAATTTTCTCTATTATTAATGACCTGGCATCTGGAGCCGCACTACCCCTATGGGGAGGCTTCCCCACCTAGAACTAGCCAGTTCCTAAAGATAGTAAAAACCTGATCTGCAAGTATGCCTTTCATACGCAAACCAACCAATCCAGAGTCTACACCCGCCAACTACCTCCTTTACTGAACTGAACTGTCTCACATCAAGCCACTGCTTCCTGCCCCGATCCCCTCAGGACCAAGTATCAGACAACTTGGAACAGTCTCTCCACTCTCCACAAGCCCACTGAAATTATTCTGCTGGCCAATCCCAAGCCTCCTTCTCCTGCCTGTCTTATTGCTTCCTACAGAAACCACAATAAAGGCTCTTGTCCACACCCCCTCACTCTTTCTTTGTCCCCTGACTAACCCTGGTTGCTTCCCCATGTGGCCCTGCGTGGTGTGCCTGAACTCCTAGAAAGTCAACATCATCACCCAGGAACTGTGAATATGAAACAGTCTTTCTTCATAGCAGCCATTTCCATGTCTGTGTGTCTTATCATACCTCACCAAAACAAACGCTGGTTACATTTTAAAACAGGTCCCTAATAACATGGAGCTTTCTCGTCTGCACCATTTCCGTTTTCTGGCAGCACTTTATTCCCAGTATTATGTGAAAGTATGTGTTGTCTAGCATTGCGTGTAAATTTTGAGGCATGAGAGATGTATAAAGGGAAGACAATGACTGTCTTTGTTACTTTGTTTGCGGGTCTTGTTTATACCATTGAGGAATTCTTCCCATAAAACTCAGCCCAACTCAGTCACTGCTCTGGAACCATACTTTCTGGGACTATATGACCCAAACTTAATTGCTTATATTGAAATTATTTGGTCTCTCTGTTTCTAACCCTTTTTTAAAAAAATTGCACTAGATTTTAACTGATTTTAAAGTGCTAAAAACCAATACATAACTGATTAAATAGCCAAAGCCTTCATTTGGTGGTAATCAATAGTCATCACATTTATGTATTTGCTCCACGTAGCTTGATGTGTTTGTCATGCTATGACGTATTACATTTTGCCTAAATAATTAACTTCCAGTCGGCCTGATAAATTGCTTCACTCTTCTCATAGCTTGTGCCCAATTGACTCTGCTGTTCAATTTCCTCTACTGGAGTCACAGTGCCCCAAGGCTTAGCCCATTTCATCTGTGCAACTAAACACTGTTCTCCAGGGTTATATTTAATTAAAACACAGCAGTATTTAAGTGAAATATTTAACTTCTGAGGTCTAAACCAACTTTCACTACCATAATTACTTTGCAAAAATCATACTGTGGCAAGACAGGAAAAAAAATGCAAATTTAGAGTCACTGTTTGAAAGCTGAAGAACAAAATCATTAGGAAACAGCAGTCTTTTCTTCCCCTTGTTTCTACTTAATAAACCTATTCACTAAATATATCAGCAAAATGTCATCCACGACAGATGTGCAGGTCTAAGTGCTTTTGTAGTTTACTAGCTAAAAGAAAACAGCTTCAACATCTTGTATCTGAGTATGGTAGATATGTATGAATATATACATATGTGTGTACGTGAGTGGGTAAATGAGTGTGTGTATGGGGGCCTTATCATTAATTAAACACCTACTATGTACAAGACTTAACCAATGTACATTTCTTCTATTATTTAATTCTTACAATTCTAGTCACTTCTTATCAAGGTTTCACTTTCTGCTGTTTCAGTTACCAGTGGTCAACCACAGTAAAAAAATTAAGATTTTGAAAAAGAGAGGGAAAGAGAGAGAGAGAGCTATCATAGTCACGTAACTGTTGCCTCAGTATATTGTTATAATTATTCTATTTCATTATTAGTTATTGTTAATGTCTTGCTGAGCCTAATTTATAAATGAAACTTTATCATAAATATGTATGTATAGGAAAAATCACAGTATATATAGGCTTCAATATTGTCTATGGATTCCAGCATCTGCTGGGTACCTTGGAACATATCCCTATAGGTAACAGGGGACTACTGTATATATAAATATGATTCTTACAACTATAACTCTATATAATTAATTTATCAACTTTCAACATTCTCCATAACATTAAGATTATATAAATAAATATTTATGTTTTATACATGGAGAGAAAACTGTTGAAATGCAAAATGTTTTAGAAACTCTACTTATCTTATAGGCAATTCACATTCCTGTGCCAAGCCCTGTGTAAAGTTTGCTTATGTTTTCCCTTACACCATTCCATGAAATGAGGCTTATCCTCTTTCTGTTATTGAGAAAATCAGGCTCCCTAGAGGTAAAATGACTTTTCGAGTTTATGTAGCTCTTTTCCTCTCTTCAGTAATTTTTGTCCAGGGAAATCCCAGATGATGAGATGGATAATAATTTGAGACATTAACTGAGGTTTCTTTTTACACATTTTCTTGGTTTGCCTGCGGTTTTTCTTTCAGGGTGTCAGTGGCACTCACTGCCTGGCTGGGGGTGGGCAGATGCAACTTCCCAAGATGAAGCTGGTGGCAACACATGTCTCACACAGAAGCCCCATGTCAGGTCCAACATGGTGCCTGAGCAGGAAAAAGCAATAGTCCAGACCAGGGCTTCTTAAGCTTACGGTGATAAAGGAGAAGTTATTATTTTATAAAAATAATAAAAATAAATGACCATATGCATGAAATGAAACCCCCAATTTTTTTTAAAATAAGCTTTTTAATTTTTAAATTCAAGTTTTAATTACTGAATTAAATTACTATGGAAAGTTCTAAACTCTTACTGTCAATTTCTGTACTTAATTTCTTTTTTTTTATAGGGTTTTTGCATTCATTTTTATTGTTTATGCTTTTTTTATTTTTTTATTTTTTTAATTTTTATTTTTATTTATTTATTTATTTATTTTTTATTATTATTATACTTTAAGTTCTAGGGTACATGTGCATAACGTGCAGGTTTGTTACATATGTATATTTGTGCCATGTTGCTGTGCTGCACCCATCAACTCGTCAGCACTGATCAACTCGTCATTTACATCAGGTATAACTCCCAATGCAATCCCTCCCCCCTCCCACTTCCCCATGACAGGTCCCGGTGTGTGATGTTCCCCTTCCCGAGTCCAAGTGATCTCATTGTTCAGTTCCCACCTATGAGTGAGAACATGCGGTGTTTGGTTTTCTGTTCTTGTGATAGTTTGCTAAGAATGATGGTTTCCAGCTGCATCCATGTCCCTACAAAGGACACAAACTCATCCTTTTTTATGGCTGCATAGTATTCCATGGTGTATATGTGCCACATTTTCTTAATCCAGTCTGTCACTGATGGACATTTGGGTTGATTCCAAGTCTTTGCTATTGTGAATAGTGCCGCAATAAACATACGTGTGTATGTGTCTTCTGTACTTAATTTCACAAAGAACCAATGCGATGGTCTGCACGTTTATGTCCCCCTAGAATCTTATGTTGAAATCCTCATCTTCAAGGTGGTGATATTAAGAGGTGGGATCTTTTGGGAGGTGATTGGGTCATGAGGACAGAGCCCTCAGGAATGGGATTAGTGCCTTTGTAAAAAGAGGCCCCAAAAAACTGCCTTGCCTCTTCCACAATGTGAAGACACAGTAAAAAGCACCACTTTTGTGGTTTTATTCACCCTGGCTTGCCAGCAAAGTAATACCTTACATTAGCAACCTAAAAAGCACCACATATTAATCAGGAAATGTGCCCTCACCAGACACCAAATCTGCCAGCACCTCAGTGTTGGGCTTTCCAGCACCAGAACTACAAGAAATAAATTTTTAGCTATTTATTTCTGCTTAGACTATGGTATTTTGTTATAGCAACACAAATGAGCCAGTAACTAATAATTTAAATAATTTATATACTAAGACTGAGTTTACATAGCACACTTTTTATAGCTCTCATCTAGGCCATAGGCCTGAGGGCAGCCACCTGGATTCCTGTTCACCTCAGTTTGCTGTGGGGAAGCCAGTCAGAAGTTCCTGGTGCCCAAGAGGGCAGAGAAGTGTCTGAGAGGACTGACAGACTAAAGAGCCTGTGATTGACTTGAGAAGGACACAAACTGCATGAAATAGGCAACTGGAGGTCACAGCAGGACTGCAAGCATCAGTGGTGCATGGAATGAGGTGAAGTCAATATTCAAGATCTAGTGGGACAAGTTACACCTCAAGTGAAGGCCTACGAGAGCAGGTATACCATAAGCCAGACATGCACCCTTGAAAATGCACCACGATTCCCTTACATAAACCTCCATAAACCCAGATTTCTCTATGGAGAAAGAAGAAGGTGGGAGAGAATCTTGAATGGCTGAGAGTGAATCCCCCCCAAAAACCACTAAATTTAAAACCAGAAGGGACAGACTTATTTCAATTTGGCAAGATTCAATTTTTTGCTATTGAAGATAAGCAGGAATTCATACACTAAAATGAATTTAATTGCAGATATTTCTTAATTCCGTTTTTGAAACTTGAATATGTATTTTGTAAAACATTATATTTTCTGAGTGGAATCATTTGTATTTTAACAGAAAACAATGCCTTAATCCAGAAAAGTGAATTTTTAACAGGAGAATTTCTGAAAATAGTCACAAGTCACCAGGAGAGATTTTTAAGGGAGAACTTAAATCTCCTAAATCACAATGCCACAGAAGGTCACTGGCCCAATGTGCTCAACTCTTTCAAGAAGCTCTATTGACCTCCACAGAAATCACTGGCAGATCTGTAATGATATATAACATCAGATGGCTTTTTGCTTTAGAAATCATGTAATATTCCATGTGTTTACTTGAAAATTTAGAGTCATATACAGGTAATATTGGAGTGGTAAATAATCCCTCCAGATGATACACTGAGAATACCCTTTCCATTAAGTGTTTTGTTAACACACAGACCTCAACATTCGTGTGGTACTGAGACGTTCACCGCCTTACTATAGTTTTTGCTGCTCTGCCCTCCAGGCATGGGTACTCAGCTGCAGTGCATGGCAGTGACCATCAAAACTTTTTAGCCACAAAATTACAAAAAAAAAAAAAAAAAACAAACTAGGTGCAGAATCTCAACATACAAAATTCGAATTTATAAAACAGACAAAAGAAGTAAAAAAGTGGAAACACATCCACTATTAATCTCTTCACCATGTCAGTCTGTGAAGCTCTGCCAAATTCTGGGTGTCTGAGGAACAAAACTGGAAACTACTTTTGAGGTTCTAGCTACAGAGATGGTTAGCTCTTCCTTGAATAAACTAAGCTCCGGGCTTTACATGGTGTATACCTCCTTCATATTTACAGCGGTCAATTATAACAGATGACTCAGTGGAAAAAGTATTGTGAACAGTTGATGCAAAGGACATCTCATCTCTGAAGACATGGTCTGTATGATACTGTGGGCGAGGCTTAATGTAAAGCCACTTCTATGTGACCGTATCTTTGGACCGTACTAAAAGATGTGGTTGGTTTTATTCACTGTGGTTTGCCAGCAAAGTAATACCTTACATTAGCAACCTAAAAAGTCTCAGGTTTCCAACTTTATTTGTTAACACAGACTCAGCTAAAAGATGATATCAACATGTTTTTAGTCACATACTTTCAATGAATATATCCAGATTTATTGTTTTACTTCTTGTGATGACATCTGAAACAAATTTTGAAAAGTAATAATATGAACATTTTACGCTGTCTTCCACTTCCTTATACTTTAATCCCCATATTTAGGGTAAAATTTCTTCCATGAATCAGTTTCCAACTTTTGGTTTAGTTGTATAGGGTAATAACAACATATGGTAGCTATTTTCACAATCTATAGCAAAAATAACCAAAATAATTTTTGCTTCCATTTAAATATAACCACTTTCTCAATCCATTACTTTAGGAAGACATTTCTAAACCAAGAAGATTAAGTCATAGAAAATAAGCCAGTATTAATTCATCATGTAACTTCTCATTAATTTATCTTTAAAAATACATTTATTAAACACCTACTTTGTATGAAGCCCTGTGTTTTGGGATTACTAAAGTGAATAAGCCATGATTGAACTAATGACCTGACTACAGTAAAGTAGGATTGTCACATTTCTAGAATAGAATGAAATATACCTGTCCCACTCCTTAACAGAACCTTGAGTCTCTCAGGCATGAGTTTTTGTTGCAATTATACCAGTTGTACCCCAAGGAAAACTGCTAATGGTATTAAACCATTTAGCATAATCCCATTCTCCTGACCTGGTCCCCGAATGAAGCACATGATCTGATTTGTCCCATTAGAGTGAAGCCCTGCCTAGAGATTTGTTCAAGGGGAAGGAAGGAGAAGCTTTCCCTTCCTCAGTAGGAAGTAATGGCAGGGGTGATGGATTGACTGTATTATCAGGCTATGAAAAGCCAGCTGGAGGGCAAAACCTACAGGAAGGAGAGCAGAGCTAAGAGAACTTGAAGAAACATAGCCAAAGTCATGATCAAACCAGCCCTGTAAGTTTTTTATTACACAGGCAACTGATTGTATGGGCTTTCTATCATTTGAAACAAAAGTGTTCCAACTGAAACAATATCAAGATTTATCAACCAAAGAGAAGGTGAGAAGTTACCAAAACAACAATCAGAAGTTTCTGAAATAACCTTGCTAGTTTAGATGACATCTAAAGTTAAGCTGAAGGTTCATCATCAATTCTAACTAAGTGATACATTTTCTTCTAAAAAAGAAGGAGCAAATATTCTGGTGTATCTTTCTAAAGGATTGATGTCTGTAAGGAATTAACTTTAGGATCAATTATTATTGTTGTTGTTATTATTATTATTATTATTATTTTGAGACAGAGTTTTGCTCTTTTTGCCCAGATTGGAGTGCAATGGTGCAATTTCAGTTCACCACAACCTCGGGCCCCCCGAGTTCAAGCGATTCTCCTGTCTCAGCCTTCTGAGTAGCTGGAATTACAGGCATGCGACACCACGCCCGCCCAGCTAATTTTGTATTTTTAGTAGAGACAGGATTTCTCCATGTTAGTCAGGCTAGTCTCGAACTCCCGACCTCAGGTGATCTGCCCGCCTTGGCCTCCCAAAGTGCTGGGATTAAAAGCATGAGCCACGGTGCCTGGCCAAGATCAATTATTTTCTTAGATAGCATCTTATCTTCAGGTAAATGTTTTTTTTATTTAAAATCTCTCCTCTTTGACTTTTGGAATAGTTAATGTGGTTGCAGAATTTGAAATAATGTGAACAAATAAGGAAGCTGGTGAAAAGAAAACAAGAGTGTGGCATACTTATAATGATGCTCATTATTCACCATTGTCCTTTATCTCCATTCAGCTAAGACACTCCAGTTCTAGTAGTCTATGATTTTAAGTACTGTGTCTGCTAAGAAGGTACTTTGAACTTGACAATGTGTGACACTCTGAATTCCAAACATTTCAGATAAGTCTGTAGAATACTAAGCATGATCTAGCTGAAGCTTACTAAAAATAGCTGGTTGGCCTTTTTTAGTTAAAGGTAGAAGGTTAGTTTTATTTAAGACATAAGTTTAGTTTGCTTAGAACCCATTGATATGAAAAATTTGAGAAATAATATTGCTTTCATATTTTAAAATACTTATCCTTGTTACCACTTTATTTCTTAGAAAGGATGACCCAGATAAATTGCATAAACACTAGGTGGCACTATAGTTTGAAATAACATTCAGATCAAAGTCTAAAACAATGCGAATATATACATGGAAAACAAAAAAAGAAAACCAAAAGAGTGTAATAAATCCATATTCCAGAAAATACTAAATACTGAAGCCTTTTAGTACTTATTAGAGGAAAGAAACCTTGTGCGGTTAATACACTGACTTAGTAAATTAACTTATACAACCTAATAGATAAAGAAAAGGTAAGTCCTCCCACTCCACCCAACTTAAATATGATCAGTATTTGCTGGAAAGCAGCAACTGATTAAAACAGTTATAATTATTCAAAAATCCTTTCATTCATCCAGATGAAGCCTCAATTTATGTTTCAGCATGTCCACCAAACTTTACAGCTAAATAGTGTTTGTTTTTTCTCAGAAAACTAAAGCAAAATATATACTGGCATTACATAAAAATAAGCTATGTGGGAAGTTAAAAAATATGATTTATTGTTTTTTTCTATTTTAAATCATTGTTATATAGGTAATTTATATCCAATAATCTCAGTAAATTATACCTCATAAATTTAGGATCTTTACCCAAAGTAAATTTTATATGTAAAATTTCAGCATTTTATTGATCTTTGTAACCAGTCTGAGATTAAGGACCCTGAAAGAGTTCATGGATGGGGGCTGTCAGCCGCCTGAGTGAGTGGTGCATTTGGTTACACCTTGTTGGGGACCCTGAGCCACCTGGAGACATCTCAGTTGGTTTCCAAACTCATGTCTTCTGTCCTTTGGAGCCGTCTACATATGTGATATCAAGGAGAACACCCTCATGAATTCAGAAAGTAAAGCCCAATGGTGAAATAAGATTAATTTTTAAAAACTTCAACTAAATATTTTATTTCATGTAACTGAAGTCTTCACAGAGTAAATGTAAATTTGTTATCCCATTTGAGAGGATAAAAAATGTGCCCTTTATCCTGATAGATCAATTTATCCTTCCTAGTACTGCTAGGTCGCATTCTGTCTTATGGAATACAGTCCTGTTAAGTGATTGGGAAGGAATATTTTCAAAATAATTGGATAGGTTCTGTTAGAGATTTATCTAAGACTGTCTTTACTCATAAAATATTGTCATTGTGGCTGGATAAGCTCTGAGTACATTCACTATTAAAGGCAGGAATACCATTATCAAAACATAAATAGACCAAAAAAACTAAAAAATGCAGTTTTTAAAACTTAGACTAATAACGTATTTTGTTTATGTCATTGTTTCAAGAGATGAAAATATTATATATTTGGAGACAGAAACTTGAATTATAAGCAACTAGAAAAGAATACGAGAGATTTAGGAGATTTAGAGTAGCCAAAAATTACATATATTGAACTCATCTGTTTCTAGGGAACAGTATTAAGGAGCATGTAATATAAAAATATATGAGATGGTTTCTGTTCTTTATGGGACTTAAACTTTTAGAGGGAAAAGGTATAAACATTTGGAAAAGTAATTAACAATAAAAGATGTAAATAATTCAAGGCAGATATAGATAAGAAGTTAAAGGTAGTACCTAAGATTTCCTGAAAGAGTGATACAAATACAAAATTATAAAAGTTATTTAGAAGAAAACGTATTTATTAGTTGGGGTATAGACAAGACTACCATAAAAGAGAGTTCTAAACATTAGGCAAAACTACTGTAAAAGAAAGAGAGTTCTAAGAATTCAAAGGCTTAAACACTACAGGAAAGACAGTCCAGTGAAGGTATATAACTTGACTTCACCGGGTCATCCAGGGACCCGAAGCTCCTTCTACTTAGTTGCTTCATTCTCCTCAGAGTATTGTTTTGCTTATGGTGATACAAGCACCTGGGAACGCTAAATCAAACATCTCATGGCTCAACACACTCAGCTCTCACGTGCATTAAGTCTGGAGAGTGACCCGGGAGGGGTTGTGGGAAGATTGGGCACCTGCTCCATACAGACATTTGGAGACTTAGGTTGACTAAGGCTCTATAATCTTCTACGTGGTTCTGGGTGCTGGGCTTGTGACATCCAGTATTTATTGCTTGTGTAAATTAGGAGTCTCAAAACATATTTTTAAATTTTTGTTTTATTTTTGTTGTTTCATAGACAAAATTATCTCCATACCTTAGTAGGTTTCTAACTTATTTATTCCTGTCAGCTCCAGGGGTAGGCAGAATTCTAAGATGACCCTCAAGATTCCTGCACCATGGTGTGCATGCTTTATATAACGCCACCTCCTTGAGTTTAGGCAGACCTGTGAATATCATGAGGCATTATTTCCATGATTAGGTTGCTAAGCAGTTGACTTTTGAGTTAATCAAAAGGAAGATTATGTTGGGTGTAGTAGCTCATGCCTGTAATCCCAGCACTTTGGGAGGCCAAGGCAAGAGGATCACTTGAGCCCAGGAGTTCAGGGCTGCAGTGAGCGAAGATCACACCACTGCACTCTAGCCTGGGTGACAGAGTAAGACCTTGTCTCTAAAAAGAAAAAAGGGGGAGATTTTTCAGGGTGGGCCTGACATAATAGGTGAGTCCCTCCAGGGCCCTTTCTAAAGTCAGATAAATTTCACATAGGGAGGATTCCCCACTGCTCGTTTTGCAGATGGAGGGAACCACCTGCAAGGACCTGAGAGCAGCCTCTAGGAGCTGAAAGCAACCCCCAGCTGACAGCCAGTAACGAAGTGAGGACCTCAGTCTTCTAACCTCAAGGAGCTGAATTCCGCCAACAACCAGTGATTTGGGAAATGAAAGTTGAGCCTCAGATGAGATCAATATCTTAATTGTAGTCATGTGAGAATTGGGCAGATAATCTGGGTACACTTCTGGTCTATGAAACTGGGACAAACCTTGTTCAAAGCTGCTAAATTTGTGTTAGTTTTTTACGTAGCAATAGAAAGCTAATGAAATTCAAGTATCTAGATATAATTCTCGAGCTCAGATTCTCTCTTTCTTTCCTCCTTACTCTCGTACTTTTTTTTTTTTTCCCCTCAATTTAAAGCATCTACCTTGAGAGTACCAGATTTAGGAAGAAAGGCCACAATCTTAATATGGCATTTTCCTCCGGGCTCAGTATTAATAAGCTTTTCTTACTTAAAAGCTTTTAAAATTTTGCATCTTCCCATTTAGGACCTATGAGTCATTGGCATTTCTAATCCCTCTAAGTCTAGTTTCTGGACTGACTTTATTCCCTATCCCTTCTTTTGCAAATGTGCTAATTCTTGCTTGTGTTCTTCCCCTTTTTTTTTTTTTTTTTATAACCTTGTGTAATAAAACCAGTTACAACTACACACACTACTACTAGTTTGTTTTCTAACTTCATTTGAAATTCTGAAAATAATTTTTAAGAAAAATATAATTTACAATAATTTTCTACTTTAAAAAGACAATAACTTGTACAAATTAATAATATAACAAAATGACAGTTTTGAAAGAACTGTCTTGAAAACATAGCATTAGACTCGGAGAGATTTTTGTCCAAATTCATTAAAACCCACAAAGAACAATTACTGTCATGCTATTTGTATGCACTTCCAGAACAGAAAGGAAAAGGAAACTTCCAATTTTTTAAAAGCAATTATAACCTTAATTCCAAAACCTGACAAAGAGAGAATGAAGATAAAGAATATAGAGATAAAGAAAAAACTTTTGAGTTTGGTGTATAATAAAAATTTAACAAAATATATAGTTTTGAATGTAGATGCAAAAATCTTAAAATACAATTCTGCAATATAACAACAACAACAAAAACCCAGTCACCACAGGAGATATATTTCAGTACCATTGAGTATTGTTTAATATTAGCATTGGTTAGTGATATGGTTTGGCTCTGTGTCCCCATCCAAATCTCACCTTGAATTGTAATAATCCCTACATGTCAAGGGCAGGACCACGTGGAGATAACTGAATCATGGGAGTGATTTCCTCCATGTTGTTCTCATGATAGTGAGTTCTCATAAGATCTGATGGTTTTATAAGGGGCTTCCCCCTTCACTTGGCTCTCATTCTCTCTCCTGCCGCCCTGTGAAGGGGTGCCTTCCGCCATGATTGTAAGTGTCCTGAGGCCTTCTCAGCCATACAAAACTGTGAGTCAATTAAACCTCTTTCCTCTATCAGTTATGCAGTCTCAGGTATGTCTTTTTTAATAGTGTGATAATGGATTAATACAATTAGCAAGATGAAAATACATCTTATTATACAAATGGGTGGGAAAAGGAAAGCCAGATCTTGATAGATTTAAAAAAAAAAAAAGATGACATTTAAAATTTATATCTGATTAAAATTCTCAATAAAAGAGAAATAAAACATATTTCTTTATTGTGGGGAAGAGGTGGAAATCGATTTCCAACCAACAGTCAATGTCACGCTTGATGGGAGGACACTGAGGAGAGTATCAGGAATATTTATCTCCATTATTATTTAACAAAGTAATGGAAGTTCAAGTCAAAGTCATTTTAGACAAAAAGTTGCAAGCATGATTATAATTTGCAAGTAATATGATTACATACTTGAAAGCTTCCATTAATTGAAAAAATATTAAAAGTAATTTATTAAAAAGTTATGGGTAAGACAACAGACTTTTAAAATGCACAAAAATATAATTAGTCAAAAAATAATAGTTAAAAGCCTTATTTATAACAACACAAAAATAAATACCTAAAATATACTTACTAAATGTGGAAAATGTATGATGATACAATGTTCTTTGAAAATCATTTAATAAAGTTTGAAATGCTATTAGCAACAAAAAGACACTTGGGACACTTTGCTAATCAACTGGAAACCTCATAATTTTTAACATAATGTATTCCATCTGAATTAGAAATTAAATGAAAAAAAAAGTTAGAAAAACTAGAATAAAGGATTGATGAGTATTTATTTTTTTACAAATTTTAGTATGAGTATAGACTTCTTTAGCTTGATTTCAAAGGCAGATTCCTTCAAAGGGACAGATTAGTAGATTTTATTTTTAAAAATGTTAAAACAGTCATCTTCAATGGAGAAGAGGTAGGGGTCAGAAGGCTCGGTTCTCTTTCCTAAGGATGTAAGCATATCGGAATCTGTGTGTGTGTGTGTATGTGTGTGTGTGTGTATGTGTGTGTGTGTGAGAGAGAGGGGGAGTTCTAAAATTACTCTTGTTTTGTGTAATTTTTAATTTTTATTTTGTATAACTGTCACTTATTGAGTGTTTAGTATGTTCCAGGCAATGTTCTCATGAGGTAGGCATCATTATTTTCATTTTACAGATGAATATTGAAATGTAGAGAAGTTATTGTCATCATTGTTATCAGAACCAATATGACATTACTACTAGACTGCATATTCTTCATATTGTACTAAGTACTTTACAAAGATTCTCATTTATTTTATTTAATTCTCACGATAATTATCTAAGTAGGAATAATATTCAGATAAGAAATCTCAGACTGAAAGAGGTGAAATAATTTGACCAGCTTGTAAGTGGCAGTCTATAATTAAAGCCTATGTCTTCCTTCACTCACCCCTCCTCCACCAGCCAGGGCTCTGAAGCATTAGTTATGCTACTGAAATTGAATTGAAAATCTCAAATAATCTTAAGAACAGAAATGAGATTTTTCTGTTTTTCAGAAACAGATACTTATTTAAAGGTGTTAAGAAACATTGACTTAGAATTTCTATAAATTCAATATGTACCTATTAACAATGTTAAAATGTAATGTAAAAATTGGAAAAAAAACTATTTGCAAAATGTTTAATAATAAATATTAAATGAAGCCCAAGTCGTTCTGAATGCACAGCAAGGTTGGCAAGAATAATAATGGCAGAGCAGTTCAGAGGGGTCTTGAGCTTCAGCTGAGCTGGACTCAGTATGCCCAAAGGGGCTTTCTCAGGAAGGAGAAGGGATGGTGCCAAAGGCGGAAGCAGATTTGGAAGATCTGGAAGAGAAAGGGACTGGTACTTCACTATGGCAACGCTCTTCATCAGGCTAGATGGCAAATTCCTGGAGCTGGGCAGAGAGAAGCAGAAGAGGCTGCCCACCTTCAACTGCATGCTGGCCCTGCTCCAGCAAGTGCTGAAGTCTGAGGACTCCCCACTACCGAGCTCTGGCCTGGTGTTACCTCAGAATGCTGCTGGAGAGGAAGGACCCCTTCTCCATCACCACCATGGGCATCCATACTGCAAGTACTCGGGGACCGACCCTCTGGACTGCTTTGGCAAGGCCTTCAAGATCGCCAAGAACCAACCTCCGATCCTGAATCGCCTGGCCAAAATCTTCCACTTAGGAAAGCAGGATATGGCCATTGGAATCTGCAACATGGCCCTGAATGTCCTACAAGATCCAGAGCTCAACTGACAGACATACTGCACAAGGGCCGTGACAGGGTCTCATTCTGTTGCCCAACTGGAGTGCAGCAACATGATCATGGCTCACTGCAGCCTAGACCTCTTAAGCTAAAGTGATCATCCTGCCTCAGCCTCCCAAGTAGCTTGGACTACAGGAACACACCATCAAGACTGGTTAATTTTTTTGTTTGTAAAGATGGGGTCTCACTATGTTGCCCTGGCTGGTCTCAGGCTCCTGAGCTCAAGCAGTCCTCCCACCCTGGCTTCTCAAACTGCTGGGATTACAGGTGTGAGTCACCACACCCAGCCCTGTAAGGTTTTTGAGTGAAAGAATGAAGGAGCTTCCACTCACTGCAGGAATCCCTTCTAGAATGCCTGGTCAATGAGCCTCTAGCCTCTTCTGGGTTAGCATGGATGGAGTCAGACTGACTGGAGTTGAAATCTGGCCCCTCTATCTTGTGGAACTTGCAGCAAGCCACTTATCCCTCCAAACCTCAGTTCTGAAATCTATAAGATATGCATAATAACATCTACCTTAATATGTTGTCAGTGGACTCAGTGAAGTAACATCTAAAGCACAGTGCCTTGGACATAGGAGGTGCTTCTGAAAGGCAATAGAGGTTGTTTAATATAGTGGATCAGAACTCTGGCTCTGAACACAGACAGCCTTGGTTCAAATCCCACATCACCACTTATGTGCTATAGGACCTTTGGCAAAATACTGTTGTCCAAATTTTGAGCCTCAGTTTCTTCATCTGTAGACTGGAGATGATAGTACATCTAACAGAATTGTTACGATAATTAAATTAGATTCTGTATGTGTAACTCAGCTTCAAGCATACAGCAAGAGCTCGTAAGTACTATTGGGTATGTTTTCTAATTAGCTAACCGTCTCTTGAGGCAGTCCACTGCAGTCATTCAGCTCTGCAAGTTACACAGGTAGGTGATAGCTGCCTCCCTCTGCCTTCTGGCACTGACCCCAGATCTGCCCTCTGAAACCACCACAGAGCCCATTTGCTTGGAGCACAGACCCGGGGCTCTGAGTTTACTTTGTTGCAAGATGAAGAGTTTCCCCATCCCCTCCTTTTCTCTACTACATTTCACAAGACTTAGTGGCAAATCTCCCAGTCTTGGTCTCAATGGCTTAATTATTTTGCCAGCAAGTGTGAGGTGGGAGTGAAATCCTTCACTGTAGTTGATGTGGCTATTATTATAAATAATAATAAAATTAACCATAATAGTAAATAATAAAATATTTCCTTTTTTTTTTTTTTTTTTTTTTTTTGAGATGGAGTCTCACTCTGTCACCCAGGCTGGAGTGCAGTGGCGTGATCTCGGCTCACTGAAAACTCTGCCTCCGGGGTTCACGCCATTCTCCTGCCTCAGCCTCCCGAGTAGCTGGGACTACAGGCGCCTGCCACCATGCCTGACTATTTTTTTGCATTTTTAGTAGAGACGGGGTTTCACCGTGTTAGCCAGGATGGTCTCGATCTCCTGATCTCATGATCCACTGGCCTCAGCCTCTCAAAGTGCTGGGATTACAAGCATGAGCCACTGCGCCCAGCCTAATAACAAAATATTTCTAAAAAATAAGTATTAATTAAATGCCTATGTGTAGACATTGTTTTAGGCACTGAGTATAGAGAGAAGAAACAGATAGGTCCCCACTTTTATGAAGCTTACATTCTAAAAGTAGGGTTAATACCCTTAAAATCATTAATAAAAAAGAGCAGCAACACACTTTCACTACTTCTATTCAACATAGTACTGGCAGGCCTAGCCAGAGCAGTCACAAGAGAAATAAATAAAGGGCATCCAGATTGGACAAGTGAAAGTCAAACAATCTCTGTTTGCCAATGATGTAATCTTACACCTAGAAAACTCTAAAGACTGCTCCAAAAGACTCCTAGATTTGCTAAATGAATTTATTAATAGTAAAGTCTCTTGTTACAAAATCAGTGTACACAAATCTGTAGCGCTTCTATACACCACTAACAATGAAAAACAGACTCAAATCAAGAAGTCAATCCCATTAACAATAGCTGTAAAAGAAATAAAATACTCAGGAATATGCTTAACCAAGGAGGTGAAAAGATCTCTATAAGGAGAACTACAAAACTCTGATTAAGGAAATTGTAGATGACACAAACAAATGGAAAAACATCCCATGATCATGGATTGGAAGAAGTAATATTGTGAAAATAACCATATTGCCCAAAGCAATCCAGATTCAATGCAATTCCTATCAAAATACCAATGTCATTTTTCACAGAACTAGAAAAAAAAATCCTAAAATTCACATGGAACCAAAAAAGATCCTGAATAACCAAAGTAATCCTAAGTAAAAAGAACCAATCTAGAGGCATCACATTACCTGACTTCAAATTATACTACAAGGTGATGGTAACCAAAACAGCACGGTGCTGATATAATGGACCAATGGAACATACCGGAGAACCTAGAAATAGTCAAATACCTACAACCAACTGATCTTCAACAAAGCAGACAAAAACATATACTGTAGAAAAAATACTCTGCTCAATAAATGGTGCTGAGAAAATTGGAGAGCCACATGCAGAAGAGTGAAACTAGATCCTAGTCTCTCACCACATACAAAAATTAACTCAAGATGAACTGAAGACTTAAATCTAAGACCTGAAGCCATAAAAGTTCTAGAACATAATATAGGGAAAACTCTTCTGGACAGTGGACTATGCAAAGAATTTGTGACTAAGACTCCGCAAAAACAAATGCAACAAAAACAAAAGTAAATAAATGAGACTTAATTAAACTAAAAAGTTTCTGCACGGCCATCTGATCTTTGATAAAGTTGATAAAAACAAGCAAGGGGGAAAGGACTTCATATTCAACAAACAGTGCTGGGATAACTGCCTAGGCATATGCAGAAGGTTGAAACTGGACTCCTCTATTATACGATATACAAAAATTAAAGCAAATTAAAGACTTAAATGGCAAACCCAAAACTATAAAAATTCCAGACGACAACTTAGGCAATACCATTCTTGTCATAGGTATGGACAAAGTTTTCATGACAAAGATGCTAAAACTAATTACGACCAAAGCAAAAATTGACAAATGGAATCTAAGTAGACTAAAGAGCTTCTGCACAGCAAAAGAAACTATGGACAGAATAAACAGATAACCTACAGAATGGGAGAAAATCTTTGCAAACTATGCATCTGATAAAGGTATAATATCCAGCATCTAGGAAATTAAGCAAATTTACAAGAAAAAAATAAACAACCCCATTAAAAAGTGGGCAAAGGACATGAACAGACACTTCAAAAGAAGACAGACATGCATGCAGCCAACAAGCATATGAAAAAAAGCTCAATATCACTCAGCATTAGAGAAATACAAGTCAAAACCACAATGAGATACCATCTCACACCAGCCAAAATGGCTTTTATTTAAAAAAAAAAAATGCTAGTGAGTTTTTGGAGAAAAAGGAACACTTATACACTGTTGGTAGGACTGTAAATTAGTTCAACCATTGCGGAAAACAGGGTGACGATTCCTCAAAGACCTAAAAACAGAACTACCATTTGACCCAGCAATCCCATTACTGGTTATATACCCAAAGGAATGTACATTATTCTGTCATAAAGACACATGCATGCATATGTTCATTGCAGCACGACTCACAATCGCAAAGATACGGAATCAACCTAAATGCCCATCAATTGTAGACTGGATAAAGAAAATGTGGTACATATACACCATAGAATACTATGAGACCAAAACAAAAGAAGGAGCCTATGTCTTTTGCAGGAACATGGATGGAGCTGGAGGCCATTATCCTTAGCAAACTAATGCAGGAATAGAAAACCAAATACCACATGTTATCTCTTATAAGCAGGAACTGAATGATGAGAACACATGCACACATAGAGGGAAACAACACATACTTGTGCCTGTTGAAGGGTAGAGAGTGGGAGGAGGGAGAGGATCAGGAAAAATAACTACTTAGTATTAGGCTTAATATCTGAGTTATGAAATAATCTGTACAACAAACCCCCACGACTCAAGTTTACCTATGTAATAAACTGCACATGTACTCCTGAACTTAAAAGTTCATTAAAAGATTTTTAAAAGATTGATTACATGTAGAGTTGGAGTTGCTGTGTAAGCAATCATACATACGCTACTGGTGAGAGCATAACTGGGCCCAGAAATGGATGTAAAACTGTGCGTACAGGACCGTTACCATCTCTCAGAGTTGGACCTAAGCAACCAACAATAAGGGATCATATAATAAAATAAAACTTACATGTAATGAAACATTCAGTCATTCAACATGAAGATTAGATAGCTATTTATGAAAAGGAAGTATGGTTAATAAGTGAATACTATTATTATGTGACTAGAAGACTTTGCATACCTAGGTTTTTGTTGTTGTTATGTTTTTTTGTTTTTTTGTTTTTTGTTTTTGTTTTTCGAGACAGAGTGTTGCTCTGTTGCCCAGGCTGGAACACAGTGGCATGATCTTGGCTCACCGTAACCTCTGCCTCCTGGATTCAAGTGATTCTCTTGCCTCAGCCTCCTGAGTAGCTGGGACTATAGGCACGTGCCACCACACCTGGTTAATTTTTGTATTTTTAGTAGAGATGGGGTTTTGTCAGGCGCAGTGGCTCACGCCCATAATCCCAGCACTTTGGGAGGCCAAGGCAGGTGCATATCTAGGTTTTAATAATAATGTATAATTTCTATACTTTTTAGGCTGTATGTATACCACACTAAAGCTCCGTAAATCCAGTAATGAACCAGATACTCCATTCAGCTATTGGAATCTTAGCAACAAAATGCTGACAGATAGAAACTTACTCATCTTGTTATTCTGTTTCTGATCTATGGCTAAATTCTATCAAACCTTTTATGTGCAGACACAGGTAAAATATACTAGAATGAGAAGGGTATATTTCCAAGCCCTTTCCTCTACAAAATAATGCAAACCACAATTATTTAACATTTGTAAGCTCCTAAAAATAGAGTCTTACTACTGATGTTTCAAATAGTCATTAAAGATGTGGAAGCTATGAGTCATGCTTGGCAGTTAAATATTTTATTTGCTGCTAGAACTTGGATTATGTCTTTGTATTTCATCAGGTAAGCCAAATGTGGCATCACGGGAACAGCTAATTCCCTCTGCTCTCCTGGCTGCTGCTATTAAATGATGTGTTTCATAACTACACAAGTGCTAAGGAACTAAGTGAAGCAATTACAACTTTGTTTATATTGGGACTAAGATAATTTGATAAACTTGGGACTTGCCTAACAGGGGTTACTAGTCTAAATGTTATTCAATTGGCAGATCAACTTAGTATTTTCTTCCCACCAAATTGATTTTTTATAAATTGATTTTTTTAAAAAACTAAAAGATCTACCAATGGTATTGGTATTGGATAGGTAGTCTCAAATATTTAATTAACAAAAGATCTTTTGAACCAAAAAAAGAGAGTTTCTATTGGACAAATAATAGTATATTGCCTATGTCCACTTTTTAGTTAGAGATTGCCACCTAATCTATGACAAGGCATTGGGTTTATGAAGGATGTAGTTTTTAATGATGGGAATGTAGAGTTTACCTGTTAGAAAAAGATAGATTTTTCTTCCATAATACCCAATTCTGCAAAAAAGAAGTGTAAGCTGAAAAACCTAGTATGCTTAAGCCTAGTATGCTATCAACAAGCAAAATTCTCAAAAATACCCAAATTTAAATGTTACGACAATGTTTAAATTAATATGGTAAGTTACTATCTAAAGCTTTTACTTCACTAGTGTTTTACAGTTTACAAAGAACTTTATGTACTTCCTACTTGAGATAATTCATAAAACAACTCCTGCAGTTCAGGAGGCTAAGTGCCCTACTCTAGACATTCAAATAGTAAACAGCAAGGTTCAATTCAAATCCAGTTCTCTGGGTACATTTTTGGTAATATTTTCAGTATAGTCAGTCATCTTTCTATGTACTATGTTTTCTTTGGATTAACTTTAACATGAGCACAATTTTGAGTAAAATGATACATAAATCTTCCACACCCATTACAACTCTAGGCATTAAGGCAAAGAGTGCAGATGAAACTTCACTGACCTTTACGTGGGCACTCCCCACTCTTTCCTGTCACTGGAGGTGGCCTCACAGTCCTTCACAACACAACTCTCCAAGCATCTACTATAAATTAGTTAGGTTTAAAATGCCAGAAGAAACTCAATTTTTTTATTCCTGGAATAATGTTCTGTCAGTATAATGTTATTACTCATATTATTCCATACTGCTAATTCTTAATTACAAAATCATAAAAAATACCCTAGTTCTTCTGGAATTAGTAAAATTCTATAATTTTAATTATAGATTATCAGTAACTTTTAACTTTCTGATTTTTCCACTTCTCTCATTCTATCGCAAATTTGTCTTCCTCAAATCCATTTTTACTAAAGTGACTCTTTTTTAAAGTCTTCTTTGCTCTTTCAGGGACTACTTAATTAAGTCTAAACCCTTTGGTCTCACATCCAAGACCTACCACCATCTAGCCCAGTGTCTCTTTTTAGCCTCATCTAATAAGAACACCATTCCTAGACAACTAGAACCACTCATTTCCTAATACACACTCTTCTTAACATCACCCTCTTTTCTTGATGAGCTCTGTCAGAGCCCTCTTTCCTTTCTTTGATCTTATTCCAACTTTATTGGTCAAAATTTCTGCCAGTTTTCTAGATTGACCAACTGCTCTCTGAGTTTTAATTCTCATTCGTACAATTACCAGCTGTATAAACATAGTTAAGTTATTTCACTGTCCATGCCTCAGATTCCTCATTTATAAAATGGGTACAGTAACTACCTTATGGGGATTGTTATGAAGATTACATGAGCTACTGTAAGCAAAGGTCTTAGAACAATGACTGAAACATGATAAGTGTTATGCAAGTATTTGCTATTAGTATCATGCTATTAGTATCATAATTTAGGAAGTTAGTCTTTTTATTAAACTATAGTACTATTTGGTATTATCTTGTGATAAGATACTTATCACACATTGCCTTGATACATTAGCATATTTATATATATTCTATGTTCTTTTCTAAATTTTAAGTTTCTTTAAGGAAGTTACCATGAATGTAACAAATTTTTGTATCAAAAATCAATAGTATAGTGTCCTGAATATCATTGGTGATTGAGAGATATTAATTGAAGCCAAGGTTTTGACAAAAGAATGCTACCTATTGAACTAATTTAATATGCATTACATTTTCAAAATTCATTGCATTTTTCAATCTTACACACAATAACTAAGTTATTTGCTAGAATCTCTGAGCAGGCAATGAACTTCAAAAGGATTGCAATTCACCTTGTTACTTCCAAACAAATGACCACTTCTCTTCATTTAATTGATCTCAAAGGAGAAAAATACTTCAATAATCCTTTTTGGCCCATTCCAGTGTTTATTTAGCTTAATTTTTTCTAGACAAATTCTCCTGATACAGTGAGTGTCTCCTAAATATATTATCTTCTCAGTCTTTAATGCAAGTAAAGCAAGATTATTAGCTTCTTCTCAAAGGATCTATTTCTCTCATTTTTAAATCAACTGGAATCCTCTGCCCAGATTCACTCTCATTCTTGCACTGAAAAGAGAATATAGCAACCAGTGCCAAGAATCAAGGATGAATGATTTTCTGGATATGTTGAAATTTTATCTTGTACTTTTCATAAAGGCTGCATTCTTGCCTTGTACTCACAGTGATTGATAAGACTTTCAGAACTTGGCTGCATATGTGTGGATTTTCTCCATCCCAGAGCAGTCTAAGTCCCTAAATGAACTGTTTTGCAACATGGTGTATAAACCATTCTCAAATATATCAAGGAAATTCTAGAAGGTGTTATGTGCCCCAGCTAATTTAGTGTCATGAGCAGATGTGATGAAATCTCAATTTCTTTATCCAGGTCAGAGCTATTAAATGAAATCGACCCTTGAGGGGTTCCTGAGGAGCAATTCTTAATGAGTAATCTTTCAGCTTGTTATGCACCCACTACCAGTGGGTAGGTCCAGACTTAATCTTTTAGCTTATAGACAAAACTGCCAAGAGGTGAGTAGGTGGTGGTGGTGAAGGAGAATCTTAACGCTTGTTAAAATCAATCAGGGTATGCCTATTACTTTTCCTTGGTCTAAACACAGCTTACCTCTCATATAGCACGAATGCAATATTTTATAACATGACTCACTTCTCAAAGAACCGTGTCTCTCACATATAATACTTTGTTTTTATTTACATCACTGTAGTTTATCATTGGATCATTTTTAATAATTCCAAACTTTTTTATATTATTTTTATGTTGTCTTAGTCTAGAAAACTATTTTAAGAATGCTCCTATACACTGCAGCAAAGACTAAGAAGTCTACAAAATAATGGGTGAATTTGTGGTTGAAAGCCTACAGTGATAAATGATAACCACAAAAATCCCACATGTGAAGAAATACTCTGTTCTTTTAGGAAAGGGAAAGGCAGTAAGGGAAGATTAGATCTAAAGTTTTCCCAAAGGCTTATGTCCTGAAAATTGGAAAAAGACCAAACTCTGGAAACTGTTAAGAATTTTTTAAAAGGGCTTAGGCCTGAAAGCAGGCTGAGGGATAACGACTCTAAACTGAAAGATGGATTGTGCCCAATTGATATCAGATGTCTGAAGTTAAACACCAAGTAATCTTTCCATTTTACTTTTCGTGATAGTGACAGGCAAATCAGAATCTATTTTTGATGCTCTTTCATGGCAGATATTGGAGAATCTATCCTGCCTTTGTACATTTGGTGTTTATGACAGGTCATATTTTCTTTGAAAGCCATAGGAATTGAATATATACTAACCCAGGAAGTGGCATAAATGACCCAATAGAGATGTTACCAGTCCTCAGATTGTTTCTACAGCTTTGAAAATCTGCCAGAAAAAGTTAAAAATATTTTAATACAGCTGCATTTTTACTTGAAATGAAAATAATGCATTACTTTGCTCATTGTAAAGATTACTATTATTTACTGTTTAATAAAAAGATCAAAAATGAAAATGACAAAAGATAAAAATCACTTGGCAGCTTTCCACTCAACCACTTTTAGCTTGTTATATGCATCCTTCCATCTCTGTGCATACATAAGCACATATACAATTGTGTTTCCAAGTTTCATATGTAGGATCATATTATGTAATATATTTTCACTCCACAACATATTATGAATATTTAATGTCAATAATCATTTAAATGACTGCATAGTATTATGTTGGATGTATATACATTTAGGTTGATGGATATTTAATGTTTGTAATGTTTTGTTATTATAAATAAAACTTCCATAAACAACTTTCAGTATACATATTGACAGATTGATGCAATTGTCTCTTGAAGATCAATTATTAGGTATGGTGTTTCTGAGACAAAAAGACTATTCATTTATCTTTTTGATACATATTACTTAACTGCCCCCAGAAGAGCTTTATTAGTTTACTCCCAAGACAATGCATGATCTACTTCATTTACTTTGCTAACACTGTTTACTGTTGCAAACACCAAGTTTCATCAACTTTTTGATTGTTGTCCACCTGAATGAAAATGATATTTAATTGCTTTATGTTTCTTTGCTTAATAGTAAAGCTTAAAATATTAATGCGAATTTTTAATCTTTTGCAAATTGTCAGTTTATTATGTCCTTAGTCATCTTTTCTATTATTGATTTTAAAGATCATATTTTTAAAAATACATATTAGGATGGTCAATTTTGTCTGCCATGTTTAATTAAAATAATTTCCTGAATTTTTTACTTATCTTTCAGTTTTGCGTATTCTTTAATTGTGAAAATTTGTAGTTGACATAGTCAAAGTTTCATGTAATCAATTTTACACTTATAGTTTTTATGTCTAACATGCTTAGAAAAATAATTCTAACAATTTTATTGTGTTGCTTTTTGCATTTAAATTTTGTGATTCATAAGGGATTGATTTCTGTATGAGGATGGAGTTAAGGATTAATTTTTTTTCCAGTGGCTAAAATATTGTCCCAATATCCTTTGTTAAAAAAAATCATTATTTTGCTCAGTTATTTAAAATACCTGTTTTATTTTAGGCAAAAGTTTTATATACACATGGTTATCTTTTTGCAATGTCTCTAGAATAATTGGCCTATCTCTATCTATAGTGGTAACATCAACTATAGCTTTTCGATATACCTTAATAACTAGTGAGCAGAGAAATTTTATTACTTTTAAAGAACATTTTTAGTTCCCCTTCTAATACAGCAGTCTCCAACCTTTTCGGCACCAGGGACTGGTTTCACAGAAGACAATTTTTCCACGGACCATAGGTGGAGTGGGGGATGGTTTTAGGATGATTCAAGTGCATTACATTTATTGTGCACTTTGTTTCTATTATTTAAAATTGTAATATATAATGAAATAATTATAGAACTCACCATAATATAGAATCATTGGGAATCCTGATCTTGTTTTCCTGCAGCTAGATGGTCTCATCTGGAGGTTATGGGAGACCCTGACAGATCATCAGGCATTAGATTCTCATAAGGAGCGTACAACCTAGATCCCTCACATATGCAATCTCATGATAGATAGTGAGAATCCAGTGCTGCTGCTGATCTGACAGGAGGTGGAGCTTAGGCTAATGTGAGCGGTAGAGAGCAGCTGTAAATACAGATGAAGCTTTGCTCACTTGGTCCGCCACTCACCTCCTGCTGTGTGGGCCAGTTCTATGGACAGGTAGAGGGTTGGGGACCCCTGTTCTAATATATTAGTCTAGATAAAACAGTTAAGTTCCAAAAAATTTATTGGATGTTTAAGTGAATGACTAGATGAATTTCAGTGGAATTAATTTTTGCCCTCTGGTGGCTTTGTGATGTGTCAGCTTGGCAAGGCTGAACTACACTTCCTGGAATTCCCTTTCTTATATATTTTCAGAGAGATGCTTGGATGAGATTTGGGGTGGAGGCAAAGCAACAGACATTTTGTAGCTCACACACTTTATCTCTTATCTGCTGGTTCACTCTGTTGGTATGAGGGAGGCAGCAGCTGGACCTACAACTGTTGCACCTTCTCCTTCACCTTCTCTGACTCCTGGGCCAGGTGTATGTGACTCTTGGGCCATAACAAAGGTGCCCAGCTTCTGCAGGATACCATCAAAACCTGAGACAGGACCAGGACTAGAGTGAGAAAAGCCAGGCAACTAGGACATAAAAGTTAAGGGGGCACTCACTCTTAGATTTGCGTAAGTACTGCCCCATGCTTGCACAAACCAGAAATCATGGACCTATTTAAATTTGCAACCTAGAAGCCACATCTACCTCACCCAAGTTTTGGCACTATATCATGCAATAATAACAGACCCAGGCTTTTGTTAGTCCCAGTGAACTCCAGATTTTGCCTTTGGGTTCCATCTTGTTCTTGCTCTCTCCTACCTTATAGTCATCCTCCTGTCCCAACTGCCTGCTCTGTGGATTTCAAGCTCCGACATCAGATTCAGACTGCTTAGCTCCCACAATTGCAGAGAGCCAAATTCCTATAACAAATTCCTTTGTATACATACATACATACACCCACACCCACATGCATGCACACATATATTCCAGGAAACTACGACAGATAAAATTGAACATCCCTTATATATAAAAATGCTGTTAAGAATCAATAATAGAAAAATAGGCCCTGGGCAGTGGCTCACACCTGTAATCCCAGCACTTTGGGAGGCTGAGGTGGGCAGATCACTTGAGGTCAGAAGTTTGAGACCAGCCTGGCTAACATGGTGAAACCCCGTCTCTATTAAAAATACAAAAATTATCCGGTCATGGTGGCGCACACCTGAAGTCCCAGCTACTGGGGAGGCTGAGGCAGGAGAATTGCTTGAACCCAGAAGGTGAAGGTTGCGGTGAGCTGAGATTGTGCCACTGCACTCCAGCCCGGTCAAAAGAGCAAAACTCTGTCTCAAAAAAAAAGCAATAAAAAAATAGATGGACAACAATATAATAAACCAATAATTTATAAAAGAATTAAAATTCAAATGCATATTTTAAGCTTCACTATTAATCAAAGAAATGAATATAAGCACAATTAAATATCATTTCACCTATCATATTGGTAATATGATATGTAAATATTCTCTTAGATCAACTCTTTTTCCTCCTTCCTCAAAGATCACAAATCCTAGGATGTACATTATATATGAATTTAACTCACTATTCCATCTTGTTACAGTCATCTACAGAACTTCAGTCACTCCTCTCAACTCACTGAAGATTTTATCTCCTGGTTTACCATCTTCTCTACTGCTAATTTCATCATCAAGAATGATGATGATGCACAAATTTTCTATTCATCCCTGGACGATCAGTTCCTCAAAATCCTCACTCTGAAGGATCTTGCCCTCCAATTTTTTTTTTTTTTTTTTTTTTTTTTTTTTTGAGATGGAGTCTCGCTCTGTCGCCCAGGCTGGGAGTGCCCTGGCGCGATCTCGGGCTCACTGCAAGCTCCGCCTCCCGGGTTCAGGCCGTTCTCCTGCCTCAGCCCCCCAAGTAGCTGGGATTACAGGCGCCCATCACCTCGCCCGGCTAGTTTTTTGTATTTTTAGTAGAGACGGGGTTTCACTTTGTTAGACAGGATGGTCTCGATCTCCTGACCCCGTGATCCGCCCACCTCAACCTCCTAAAGTGCTGGAATTACAGGCGTGAGCCACCGCGCCCGGCCCAGCCACCATTTCTTAAGGTCACATCCTGTAATGTGCTACATCGGTGGGCAGTCAGACAGTCATTGAGATGTCAGACATCTTAATGTCGAGTATTTCATTGTCACCAAAGAAGTGGACAACTGATGTATAGACAAAAGGGTTTAAAAGTTTAAATAATATCTTCACAACAGAAACATTTTTCCCATGAATGGTTTTCACTTACAATAATCTGATATGCATTTTAGTTACCAGATTTTAGTCTCCAATACCATTCTCCCTCCAAAGGAACCAGGTGAGTGTGACAGTGGCTAAATCTGTGTTTTGAATGAGGAATATATCCAGATGTGTCTGTAATTCATTAGTGTTTCGAAAAATCAATAATACTTTTTTAAAAAGTGCTTAAATAGGCTGGGCGCGGTGGCTCACGCCTGTGGTTCCAGCACTTTGGGAGGCCAAGGTGGGCGGATCATGAGGTCAGGGGTTTGAGAGCAGCCTGGCCAACATAGTGAAACTCCATCTCTACTAAAAATACAACAACAACAACAAATTAGCTGGGCATGGTGGCAGGTGCCTGTAATCCCAGCTACTTGGGAGGCTGAGGCAAGGAGAATTGCTTGAACCTGGAAGGCAGAGGTTACCGTGAGCTGAGATCACACCACTGCACTCCAGCCCAGGCAACAGTGCGAGACACTGTCTCAAAAAAAAAAAGTGCTTAAATAACAAAGGAATTTCTTAAAGTTGAACTTGAACTTGAACTTGAAAGCTGTTTCCACAATTTGAATACCAAAATAAGTATAAATATTTGGAGCAAGTTGAGTCTATGTAAAACAACTAGTTTATAATAAGTTTCATAACAGGAAAAGTACTATAAAGTGTATTTTTAGAATAGTTACAATAACAAAGAAAAGTGGCAAGAATAGGGTATGACTGCCTTTTTAACTTAATTTTAATAAATTTCAGGCTTTTCTATGGATGTTATTTTTTCTATACTTATATGCTTCTCTATGAAATGTATTATTAAAACTTGAAATTGCCAACATTTGGCCATTTTGAGTTATAAAAATGGCAATTTTCATGTGGTTCAACCAGTAAATATGCATTTGCCTCTGTCTGTGTAAGAAACAAATGTTGTAAACAGGTAAATGTGAAAGTCATAAACACTAGAAACTATGCAAAGAACTGGAAGAAATTATTTGATCTAAAAGTCACTCAAAATGTCTAGTTAGAAGAAGAGGAAACAAGGAGAGGTCAAATAATGGATTAGCACAATGTCCTGAAAGACATTTTCATTGCACCAAATTACCTCTTTATCCTTGGGATCACCCTGCTATTAATAATGAAATAGTGAAAATGACCAACAAAGTAACAGCGAAGAAGGAAGAACATCTGTAAAAAAATACTCAATAGGAATGAAAAAACATCATCAGATGTCAAGGAGAGATCTGGTTTACAGTGTCCCATACAAGTGGCAACTGAACATTGACTACCACAGGCTTCAGTTTGAGGTAACAACCAGATCCTTGTAGGAAATGGCTCTACCATAATGCCTTGGTGACCCTGAGTTTTTCCACATAAGTTAGTAGACTGCAGTCTAACCAGTCTTGGCAGAATGTCCTGCCATTTTTCATAGAGCAAGGGGTAATAAGTCTGGTGAGGAGCCGCCAGAGAGTTTCTTATTCCCATCTTGCAGGAGATTGCTACATGGCTGTTTGCTATCCATCTCCCTAGTTTCAGCTGAGCACGGAACTTTCATCTTGACACTCCCTTACGGTACAGCTGCAGGCTTTTGTGTAAGTCTATAAAACTGCTTGGTTGTAGTTTAAAGTTGGCTCGTCTACAACAGAGCGGCCAACCACTCATACAGTTAGTCATCTGGTCTCTCTGGTTTGGTGCCATCTTTTGGTACAAGGGATGCAGGGAGCCAACACCATGCCACTTGCTTTTGCTTTCTGACTCCATTTGGGCTCATTGTTTTTTTTACCAACTGAAACTACGGAGGTATGTGGCAAGCCAAGCTCACAGGTGCAGTAGTAATATTTGTGGCCCTGTTAGCCACTGTGTTGCTGCTTTGGGAATGCTTGACTGCTTGACAGTTCTCTAGCCCAACCAAGAATCAAATATTCAGTAGCTCAGAAATGAAAATCTCAGCTGGTCTGAAACATCCTTTTTGTTTTGGACCTGGCGTGGTTAATGACACCTTAAAGAGGTAGAGAAAGAAGTACAATATAATAAAGAGATGAAACAAACCCCAAATTTTGCAACTTTGAAGTAGCATATGAAATAATAAATGTTTATCATTGAAATAATTGGTGTATATGTTTAAGATAGCAAAAGCACTTAAGAAACTTAATATGCTACATCATGTTTTCCCCTAATATTTAAGGATATTTGTGTTTGAAATCCACATCTAAATGTTTAAGACAAACTTATTTATAAAATTAACACAGTTTGATTTGCTAATAATTCGTTAATTGTGTAAGTAGTGTTTAAATGTTTACATGAAAAAATTTAAAGGACTTATAAGTTATTGAATTGAAAATGGAAATATTTAAAATTAGTAGCAAGTGTTCTGTTTCTCATACAAAGAAGCCCGGGCATTATAGATCCCAGCTACATAATTCTCTCCTCTCTATCCAGCCTTATTACACTGGAACATACATACAATTCTTTAATTTGACGGCACATGGAGTCTATTGATCTCACTAATTTATGCTGCCCATCACCCCCTTCATATTCTCACATCTCCTCTTCCTGGCTTAGAGTCCATGGTCCATTACCATACTCTTTCCTTTGAAAACATGCACCATTTCCTTAGTTTCTTTCTACACATACTAAACTCAAAACACAGGTCCAAATTCACCCATCTTTGCCTACTGCATGGTTTACCACACCTAGCTGACCAGTCATACTTTAAATTTATGACCAAAATTTCAAAAGCAGGACTTCAGCGTTGCTCAGCAGTTCTAGAAAATTCACACTTTCTGATAACAACTTTATAATTTCTTCTCTTCTTCTAGTCTCCAATACCCTCTCCTCCATTCCCCACTTCAGCTGATGACCTTGGTTTTTATTTCACTGGGAAAGTAGAAGCAATCAGGAAAGACTAGCTCATCGTCCCACCAGTACATATTCATTTACGTAGCCATAAACTCTGCTTTCTTTCTATTGTTAGGGATGACTACCACTTCCATTTATTTATTGGATTGTATCCTCTCTTGCCTGTTCGAGGACTTTGCTCCTGAAATTATCTGCTTTTCCTTCTAAAATTATCTGATGTTCTTTCCAGTAGTAGAACAATGCACTATTTTTTTCACAATGAAGAAAAACACCACCACCCTTATTGACTCCAAATCCTCCTCCCAGCTAAATTTTTCTGGTTTGTTTTTCAGCAAAACTCATCATTAGAGTTTTCTCTACTAGCTATTTTTTTCTTATTAACATTCACTCTTTCCATTCGTTTAACCCAAATCACTTCACTAGAAGGGCTCCTGTCAAGGTCTACTGGGCACCTCTGAGAAACTTTTTTGCTTCTACGTGAGTGATTCTGGAAGTACCTCTATCTTCCCCTCAGTGTTGCCAGTAAGAAACTGCTATATCCAACTTGCCACATGTCTGAGGATATATATCCATTGAAAAGGGAAATTAGAAAAAGGAGAACTCAAGGGAAATGGCTCAGGTCACAGCTTAAGTCAGCCTGCACCCTGCTCTGCCTCTGTGCTTCATTCATTTTTTTATTCACCGACATTTACTGAGCACCTCCTATAAGGCACTGCTTGAGGTGTTGAGACAGCTGTGAACAAAAGATGAAGTCTATTTTCATGAAGCTTACATGTCAGTGGAAAGGACAGATGATTCTGAATAATAATTTAAGAAATGTAACTGAGTTAAGGCTAGGCGAAATGAAGCAAAAAAGCTAGAGTAACATGCATGGGGATTTTTATGGCAGCAACCTCTCCTCTCCTTATTTTCCTGAATAGTATCACTTTTCCATATCTAAAGTGTGATTAATAATAAAGATGAGATTTGCCCTCATTCAGTCAGGAACATTTATGCTAATGGAATTGACTTTGTTGAGCTGCACTGACAGTATTGCAGGGAGATGGATATCTGAATAACATCTTCTAGGAATGCAGAGGGAGACTTAAATATTAAGTTTATTTATTTAATGTTAAAGATCATGGAACAAAATATGAATATCCATATGTCTTTTACTGCTAAAGAAGCTTCTGCTGCCTAGTGTTCTCATGAGGGTCTGCTGTTGTTAGAGAGTTGTTTTAGCGGTTGTTTACTTGTTTACTTCCTTACGGACAAAATAGGGAATCTGTGGATAAATTATAATAAAATTTTATATTAGTGATTGTACTATTTGAAATAACCTACTAATGTGGTCGAATTTCCAATATTCTTGCTGGACTTAGATCCAATTTCCAAACAGCAGCTGAAGCAGTCTTTCTAAAAGGCGAACATGTCCACATTCCCTGCTATGTACATACCTTTAGTGAGCTCCCCATGGCCTACAGAAAACAATCTGAAACCACAGTAAGATACTAAGCCTTGACAACCTGGTTTGTACCTACTCTTTCAGCCTTTTAAAATCATTTCCTTATTTATTAGTTTATTATACATCTATTTGGTGCCAAGCTCTGTTCTACATACTAGACATACAACAATGAGCAAAACATAGATGGATGGAATACCTTATTAGGTTGGTGAATTTGTAGGAAAAAAAATTGGGCATGCAAAGCCCAGTTCCTTCTCTTTCTCTAGTGGTCTAGTGCTGCCATGATTAGGAGGCCAAATTCTGGAATTCACATTTGGAAAGCCCAGTATCCTATAGATACAGGCAACCTACTTCAATAACCACTTTATAATTAATAAAGGTGATATTTAATCCCACATTCCCTACTCTGTCTGCCTTTTACATAGTTCCAAATTCACGTAGAGAAGAGGGGTACCATTTACTGGATCTGTTTAAATTTCTAACACCAGCAATTTCACTCATAAAAGCTCAGTACAAAGGCTATGACTACTCTGATTTAGATAGATTTAAGTATAAATATACTTGAAAGTATGAGAATTCCATCCATTTTTATCACTTTTATATTTATCTTGAAATATTTGCATATGTATATCTGTTTGTCTATTACTGCCAAGTCTTTAAAAGTAATCCACAATGGACTGTAGGTGAAATTAACATAGGTTGTAGAACCACACAAAGTGCCTTAGGCTTACTATTTTATTACTCTAGTACTAAGTGTGAATATATTTTCTTCTACATCTTTTTAATTATTTTGAACACCACTAGTCTCTAGGATTTATTTACATGGATGATTATACATTAAAATTAAGCCTGCAATAAAAATCAGATTGAAAATCTTAATCTTCTAGGCAAAGAATGGAGTTGTTTGGCATCTCACACAAGTCAACAAAAAGAAAAGCAGCTGTTTAATGAGGATTTGCTAATTTTTAAATAATTAGATGCCAAACTGCTACCTCCACACCAAAAAAAGCTCTGCTCTCGTTAAGAGGATAGCACATACCAATGTCTATGGGAGTTTCATAAATATCAGCCCTTCCAGTTCGTCACAACTTAGTGGTTTCAATAATGAGAAAATCATGCTTGAGCAAAAAGAGTTATTTACAAATGCAAATCAGCCTCCAAAATGAGCTTTTCTGAAGGTAAATTTTACTATTTCTCTAAGAGAATTTATATTAGCCATTTGACTTGTGCCCGCTGATTATATTCTAATACTTCCCTAAAAATACAAAATGTAAACTTCACTTGGCATAACTTGTGTTCAATTTTAATAACTTTATTCTTTGTTCATCACACATACACTTTTTTATAGAATAGTGTATCAAAGACAGAGATTTTCATTCCATTTTTAACATAAGTCATTATGTATTTAATTATTTTTATCTGCTTTCCTATCAAAAAGACAGTGGACAGTTTCAAAAAACTAAGTATAGTAACTGTCCTGACTACTTTTGACAATCACTAAAGTGAATATATTTGACATTAAATTTAGAGACTCCATAATGTAATTATATTTGTAATGTGGGGATATGAATTCATCATTTGGAAAGTCTAAATGATTAAGCTAACTAATCAACCAATCAAAAATATTCATTCCTTTTAATGGGAAGAACCTCTGACTGAGTCCAAGTTAGCAATAATATGTTGATCCTTGGATTAAAAATGAAGTCACATGTAGTAGAGAAAATATAGCTATCATTTATTGAGACTGTTATGTGCCAGGCATATACCAGATGCTCAGTATATGTTATCTCATACAATTTAATCCCTACGATAATAACTGGGGTAGATACATTACAATTACACAGTTTTACAGGTGTGCAAACTGAATCTCAGAGAGTTTAAGCTTAATTAAGATCACATAGCTTGTAGGTAGCAGAGCTGGGATTTAAACTTAGGGATGTCTTCTTGAAATGCTGTCCTTTATCTGTACGCTATGAAGTATTTCAGATTATGATCCATTTATGCCAAAGTCATCTTTTGTGAACTGATTGGCCAGGTATGGGGCAGTGGTTTAGAGCACAGCCAGCCATTCAGTCTCAGGGTGGATTTTAAGATATTTTCCTTCATTAATATCATAAACTAAGTAATTGGACTAACTTGTCAAAGATATCCCTTATGTGAATGTAAATTTGACATAAAAACATAAACTCAACTCAGGTTTTTACAGATATCCTAAATATCTCAAGCACTTATGACCATTTATCACTGAACTAAGCTGTTCATACAAGCTGCACAGTTTGCTAATCTTATACAGGTAGAGTTTAAGATCAATGTTTTATGGATAGAGAGGAAAATGAAGTGACAAGAAGACAAATAATCTACGCCTTCCCAACCAAAGATTCTTTCACATAGAATTTCTTGACATTAACAAGAAATAATATCAGACAGTGTTATCAGCAAGATGGTGGAATAGGAGGTTCCAGGAAGTCCCAGGCTTCACTCCCTCTCACAGAAGATCAAGTAGCAATTATCCACAGACCAAAGCACCTGGTGAAACCTCAGCATGTAAAAATCAACCTGAATTGCCTGTGTGTTCCACGAAACTAAATAAAAACTTGCATTGAAAGGATAGGAAAAATGATCTCACTTTAACCACATTACTGTTCCTTCTCCTCCAAGTTGGCACAATGCTACACAGAGAGAATTCTCCAGGTTTCTACAGTGGGAAAAGAGAACCAAGTAAGTGGACTTCCAGCTTCCCTAGCATTCTGAGATGCCTACCAGGAAGCTCACTTTGCTTTCATCTCATGGGGAATGGGGAACATACAGAAAAACTGCATGGCTAGATTCCCTGGGGTCAGGGAAGAAACAAAGCGATCGATAGAGGCCACAGAGAACAATGTGTCAATTTTTGTGAAAGCACAGTGTACCTGACAGCAGTGGTGCTCAATAAAAGGTACCAACTAACAGCATAGCTCATCCACAAAACCAAGTTGGTGACTCCTAGAAAAGATGAGAAGTGCTACATTGCTTGAATTCCTGGACGGTCAGCCTCTATAGCCAGCATTACACACTACCCCAAATCGTTATCCTGGGAAGGAGAAAATTCCTGCAGTGAATTTCCAAACAAGTAGTATCTAGATAGGCCACATCTGAAAGCTTAATCAGTATTCCCCACAACCTCAAAACTCAACCCTAGACCCTGTCCAGGGAGGGAGGCAAACCTCAATTGTACATTTCTACTGAGCTTAGCAGTTGGTCAATCCATCCTTGTTTACTTAACCTCAAGGCTCCTCCTGCAACCCTGTGCAACTTCTAAACTCAAATGACAGCGCCTTCTAGCCTGAAAATACACTCTGTAACCTAGCTCAGATTCAGAGCAAATGTATTATCCCAGCCATCTAGAGAACCTGAAAGAAAGCTTTGCTTGCCAGTCCATCTAGAATCACAGGCTAGACTAACTAGTGAAGGTCTATCCTTGCCAAAGAAAATCTCCTATAAAAGCTGGAAAAAGTGGCTATCCCTGCAAATGTGTAAGCACCAAGGCAAGGACAAAAGGATTACAAAGACTCGGGAAATCATGACACCTACAAAAAAATTAACAAAGCTCCAACAATAAACCCCAAAGAAAGGGAGATCTATGAAATGACAGAAATAAAATTCAGAATAATCTTATTTTAAAAAGTTCAATGAACTTCAAGAATATTCAAATAAAAAATTAAATACAACTTGGATAACAATACATGAACAACATGAAAAGTTTGACAAACAAAAAAAAATAAAAAATAAACAGGAATTTTATAGTTAAAGAACACAATGATTAATGTAAAAAGTAAATGAAAAACTTCAACAGCCAGCTCAATCAAGCTGAAGAAAGAATCAGTGAATTCAAAGGTAGAACATGTAAAATTATCCAAGAGAGGAGGGAAAAAAATAAAGACAAAGAAGAAATGAAGGAAACCTATGGGAATTATGGAATACTATCAAGGGACCTAACCCACACAAAATTGGCATTCCAGAAGGAAAAGAAAGAGAATGAGGGCCAGAAAGTATATTTAAAGAAATAATAAATAAAAGCATCCCTAATCTGAAGAAAGAAGACAAAATTCTTACATAAAGGTAAGAAGTCACCTGTGAAATTCAACCCAAAGAGTTTACCAAGATATATAATAATCACACTACCAAAAATCAAAGACAAAGAAATCCTGAAAGCAGCAAGAATTAAGAAATATATCACATACAAAGGAGTCCCAGTACATCTATCAGTGAATGTCTCAGCAGAAACCAGGAGAGAGTGTGATAATACATTCAAAGTGTTGAAGGGGGGGAAAAAACCTGTGAACCAAGAATACTTTACCTAGAAAACTTGTATTTCAGAAATCAAAACATTTCCTGACAAACAAAAGCTAAGGGAGATTATCCCCATTAAGGCCTGCCTTACAGGAATTGCAAGAGAGCTCTTTTTTTTTTTTTTAAATAAATTAAAATTTAATAATTGATTCCAGATTACATTATTTTTTCTTTTTTTTCTTTAACATTTTTTTAATTTCTCAAGTTTTAATTTACAATATGATCTTTCGTATTACATGAATGTTATCTGTGTATGCTATAATTCTGTAATTTTTTTAATTTATTTTTTATTATTATTATACTTTTAAGTTCTAAGGTACATGTGCATAACGTGCAGGTTTGTTACATATGTATACTTGTCCCATGTTGCTGTGCTGCACCCATTAACTCGTCAGCACCCATCAACTCGTCATTTACATCAGGTATAACTCCCAATGCAATCCCTCCCCCCTCCCCCCTCCCCATGATAGGCCCCAGTGTGTGATGTTCCCCTTCCCGAGTCCAAGTGATCTCATTGTTCAGTTCCCATCTATGAGTGAGAACATGCGGTGTTTGGTTTTCTGTTCTTGTGATAGTTTGCTAAGAATGATGGTTTCCAGCTGAGAGTTCTTTAACCCTTTTCCCATTTGCCCTAAGAATACTGTCCAGTGGTGATTATGGCTACAGCATTTACCCTGAGATAACTTTGCCACAAAATATCTCACTTTTATTATTATTTTCACATTGCTCTAGCCTATCGACTTTGGAAAAAAAGATGTCATTCAGTTGATAGAATTCCATTTTTAGTAGTGATATTTCCATTTACAAAATGTAATAATTCTCAATAGTTGAAAACGTCAAATACTAGAAAATGTAGCATTCCTACAAGTGATGTTAACATGGCTCTCAAACAGTTGTTGGCTGAAGATAAATCTGATTTTTCATTTGATAAATCTTATTTTTCCAAAATAGTTGATTCTGATTATTTAGATGATTCTGATGTTAGTTCTGTTTAGAAATACTTCCAAGAACAGTTTTTATATTTTATTTTTACATTGAAAATAAGTTAGATTTGTTTCAGCCTCAAAGAATGTGTTTATGTAAAATTAAATGAGTGCTTGCAATGAGCTGCACTTTTTTTCTAAATAGGAAAAGAGTTAAATTGAAATGAAAGACTGCTGATTAATAGAATAAACTTACAAAGGCATAGAACCCAATGGTATAAGTGATACAGAGCAATATTCAGAATGCCCTTAAAGTGTAATTGTGGTACATAAAGTAATTTTATCTCCAGTTCAAGGGTGAAAACACATTAATGAAAACTGTAACTGAAATAAATTTTCAACAGATACATATTATAAAATGATGTAAATTCAAACATCAAAAATGTAAAATTGGAAGACAGTGTAAAAGTGTAGCCTTGTTGTACATAATTAAACTTAAGCTATTATCAGATTGAAGTAGACTAAGTGTACAATGTTCAATGTAAGCCTCATGGTAACCGAAAAGCAAAACTCCACAGATACACAAAACAGAGATGTAAAAGATTCAAAACATACCACTACAGAAAACCATCAAACCACAAAAAGAGACAGAAAGAAAGGAAGGAAGGAAGAAGGTATTTACAAAACAACCAGAATACAATTTTTTAAATGGCAGTAGTGAGTTCTTTGATATCAATAATTACCTTAAATAATTCCACACATGTATATGTGTGGAATTTTGATATGTCATTTAAAAAAATTCTAAAGTTTAATTTTGGCAATTTTTCTTTGGTGCTATTATGAAAGATAAATTCCTTTGTTTGGGGTTCCATTAATAAACTTAACGGCTGTAGGACAGTCATTTAGGAAATGTGATTAAGTAGCAAGCAAGGGAGGCTTTCGGTGTGTGTGCATGTGAATATGTAATAAATTTCCACATGAGAAATTTTGGAGAAGGAACCAGGTAGCTCTGTGACTCTGGATTAAAAATCACATTTGGAAATTGTCTGTCAAACACATCAAAGTGTTCTGCATTAGTTACTTACTGGGGTTAGCAGAAGAAATGATTAGTGCTGCTTTCTTTTATGTCTTGGATGAAAGGGGAGCATAGAGGTAGATTTTGGTGCCTCTCTCCTTATGCCCTCAAATGTATTTTGTTTGGAATTATGTAGTTCTTGAAAAAGCACATTATTTTCATTGAATAATGTTTTAAACTTACACACTGATAACTCAGTATTTTAGTAAAATAAATTTAAAATCTATTTTAAAATGAAAAGGCATAAATATATTTGTTTAGGTACATAGATATCTGTAAAAGTGGCTTTTAAGAATCCTAGTACACTACAAGAAAACATTGAGGTCAATCTCCAGGACATTGGTCTGGACAAAAATGTCCTGAGGAATACTCCACAAGCACAGTCAGCCAAAGCAAAAATGGGATCACATGGGATCACATCGAGTTAAAAAGCTTCTGAACAGCAAAGGACACAATCAACAAAGTGAAGAGACAACACACGGAATGGGAGAAAATATTTGCGAACTACCCTTTTAACAAGGGATTAATAGCCAGAATATATAAGGAACTCAAACCACCTTATTGGAAAATCTAATAACCCGATTTAAAAATGGGCTAAAGATTTGAATAGACATTTCTCAAAAGAAGGCATACAAATGGCAAACAGGTGTATGTAAAGGTGCTCAATGTCATTGATCATTAGAGAAATGTTAAGTCAAAACTACAATGAGATATCATCTTACCCCAGTTCAAATGGCTTTCATCCAAAAGACAGATAATACCAAATGCTGGAGAGGATGTGAAGAAAAGAGAACCCTCATGCACTGTTCGTGGGAATGTAAGTTAGTACAAGCACCATGGAAAACAGTTTGGAGCTTTCTTCAAAAACAAAAAATAGAGCTCCCATATGACCCATCAATCCCACTGCTGGGTATGTACCCAAATGAAATTAAATCAGTATATTAAAGAGATATCTGCACTACCATGTTTGGTGTAGCACTGCTCACAATAGTCAAGATTTGGAAACAACCTAACTGTTCATTAACAGATTTCAAACATAATAAAATGAGATTTGCAACAGCATGAATGGAACTGGAGGTCATTATGTTAAGTAGAATAAGCCAGACACAGAAAGACAAACATTGCATGTTCTTCTTTATTTGTGGGATCTAAAAATCAAATAATTAAACTCATGGAACAGAGAGAGTAGAAGGATGGTGGAAGGGTAGGTGGAGAGGTTGGAAGGAGGTAGGGATGGTTAATGGGTACAAAAAATAAAATGAATGAATAAGATCTACTATTTGATAGCACAACAGGGTGACTACAGTCAATAATTACTTAGTAGTACATTTTAAAGTGACAAAAAGAGTATAATTAGATTATTCATGGCATAAAGGATAAATGCTTGAAAGGATGGATGCCCCATTCTCCATGATGTGATTATTATACATTGCATGCCTGTATGAAGACATTTCTTTTACCCCATAAATGTATACACCTACTATGTATCCACAAAATTTAAAAATTGACAAAAAATTCCTAGCATTCTAGAACTGGAAAAAATTGTGAGGATCATTTAGTCCATATACTATGGAGAAAATGAAGTCCAGAAGGGCTAAGATAGTTGCCTAAAGTTGTACAGTCAGTGAATAGCACAGGTTGCACCAGAATCCAGACACATGTGCCCAGTCCAGTGTCTTTATCATCATTCCATTAGCATGAAAATAATAACTGATAAAAATAAACAAATTGACCATTGTTAATTTCTTTGCACTCACAGAGCCAGACACGGGGGAATTGATTGATCTTTGGTTTATGTAATCAATGATGACAAACTCTGAGTCTAGTATTGGGCCTGGATTGTCCTGATTTATGACTGACTGAAGAGGCTACCCTACCTGTCCTGAACTCTGCATCGACATTCCCACCCAGGGCAAAATGCAGCTGCAAAATGCCAATGTCTTGTATCCACTGGTGGGCTCAAGCAGAATTAGCAGCTGCGCAAATAATTAACTATTTATTAACAAGCAGGCTGTATGAAAGATTACTTGAGGAGAAATAAAACCTGAGCCATTGTGACCCTTGTCATTGCTGAGGGTTGCTTTGCTCTGTAAGATCTTCTGTCCATAAGATAGATAATTTGGAAATACCAAGAGAAATCCAAAGTAATTTTACTTTAAAACAATAAAAACAGATTATTTAACAAAGCAAATAATCCTATAGGCCAATATGATTTTTCCTGAATCCCTTATTTAATTTCCAGGTCTTTCTCCTCAACTTGAGGTGATAGATTTTCACATTACTCCAGTGCCCACTCTGACACTCAAATAACAATTGAAAGGAGGACCCAGGGTATTCAGAGCAGTATTTCTTAAAGCATATCAAACTTCATCCTCCACTATCTAATGTATCTACTGTCAGTCCCAGAAATGAGGAGATGATGGAGAAAAGAAGGGACAAAGTACATAAAATCCCTATTCTGGGACATGACAGTAAACTTTCTATTTAGCTAGAGAAAGCTTACTTGTTCTTCAATGTGCAATTCAAATGTTAACTTATCAGTAATAAATCTTTGACTTCTCTTTTATCAATCACTTCTACACTATGGTTTCCATTGTATTTGTATGTACATTAGGGTACTGTTACACTTTATAAAAACCATATGGTTCTCTGTCTCCCGTAATTATGAATTTCTTGAGGACATAAAATCGTGTCTATCAATGTTTGCCCATAGCTTATTACACAGCAGGTAATGAGCAAGTGTGTGTTAAATTTCTACAATCCCCTTTGTGTCATCTGATTTGGTCAGAAAGCATAATTATCCTGATTAAAGCAAAAATATATGTGCTCTATGTAAAGAGTCAACGTTAATTAAAAAAACACAATAAAATGCACTTAACATCTGATTTGCACTAACAGGTTTTCATTTTTCTTTGATAATTCACACAGCATTTACCATGTCCCAGCGTCATCATTATAAATGTCAGCTGTTGCTCTGTGGAATACGTCCACACATGCCAGTTAATGCAAATCTCTGGCGAACAGAATGTCAAGTAAACCACCTATCTCTTTATTTGTTCTGCCTTCTACCAGACATCACTTAAGCACGCACTTTGACAATGGTTAGGGTTACCCATGACTGATCCATGTGTTCTATCAATTCCTGTTTCTAAGAATCAGGATTGGATGTCTGCAGGATTTTTTTTGTCTTTCTTTCTCACTCAATATACAGCATTCCTCAGTGCACACATGCACACACACACACACTCACTCACACATTCCCTATCACATTTTAATATCCATATTCAGCTCTGTAGGCAATCATCATGTAAAAATGAAAGTGAAATGAGCCAAATAAAACCAATAACACTCAGCTTATACAGTTTTCAAAAATCTGATGTTTATTCAAGCACTGTGTCTGGTAATTCTCAGAAGGTGTTAAAGTACATCCAAATCTAAGGTCATCTATGCAAACAGTAGAGCAATCATCTGATTTGGGGTCAGTAAATCATAGTAATCATAAAGGATTCAAAATTTCAGATCTCCATCATTCTTGATTTGACTTCCAAAATGGAAGAAAAGCTAGTCTTATAATATAAAATTATAATACAAAAAAAATTTGGAGAGGTCTTCTGACTTACAAAAAAAAAAAAAAAAAAAAGCCAGCTTAAACCTTACCTTGCCAGGCATTTGGTAACTGTTGAGGATAACATTTCAATAATTAAATAAACAACTCTGATTCATCAGAAAAAAAGGATGGTCTGCTTTTAACATGCTATAGTTACAGAATATTTGGGCCCAAAGCACCAAGAATCCATCTTATAAATTAATAAACTGACAAGATTATTAAATTTTAATATTATGAGTTATTGACAGTAACAGTCAACTAATCCAGAAATGCTGCGTCTCTTAAAAACTTGTGTGGCAAATAAGAATAGCCATACAAAGTACATATAAATCAAGATGGCCCTATTTACCATTAAAAGACACCTAGTTTAATTTTAATTACATATAATCAACAAATAATTTTTAGTATAAGTATGTCCTATGCAATATTTGTATGTCCTGTATTTTATCTGGCAACCCAAATATAAATCTACTAAGGAGGCAATTTATCCAGCAAATTTTGTGGCAGAGAAGGGAAAAAGACCCCTCAAATCTGGCTTTACTCAAACATTTCACTTATTTCTGAAAGTAGGAATGGAAATAAAAATGAAGTAAATCTGTTTAGAACTTCGTGCTTTTTAAGCATGAAGGTTCAACCATTTAGCAGTATGTTTACTTTTCCTCAGTCATAGCATTATAAGTCTCAATATGATTGCCTAAGAGTTAGTGTGTGATCATTTTATTACCAAAAGATCTCTAAAGACTGAATCTCCTCTTGAAATAGTTGCATAGGCTCTTGCTCATTCCTCTCATAAAGAGACCCAGAAATAAATTTCTAATCCTTTTGAAATTCAGTGTCCAGGAT
Source organism: Theropithecus gelada (assembly GCF_003255815.1). Classification (NCBI taxonomy): domain Eukaryota; kingdom Metazoa; phylum Chordata; class Mammalia; order Primates; family Cercopithecidae; genus Theropithecus; species Theropithecus gelada. The sequence continues at coordinate 99,106,167 of NC_037671.1, read as the reverse complement.
GGCTCATTAAACATGATGTGCTTGGGAATCAGGAAGTTTATTTTTGCAACTTATGTAGACTGCTATAATGTACTGAGACCTGATAACTTGGAATTAGAAAGAAGCCAGACGGACTGGACATGGTGGCTCATGCCTGTAATCCCACTACTTTGGAAGGTTGAGGCAGGTGGATCACTTGAGGTCAGGAGTTCAAGACCAGCCTGGCCAACATGGCAAAACCCCATCTCTACTAAAAATACAAAAATTAGCCAGGCGTGGTGGCGTGTGCCTGTAATCCCAGCTACTCAGAAGCCTGAGGCACAAGAATCGCTTGAACCCGACAGGCGGAAGTTGCAGTGAGCCTAGATGGCATCACTACTCTCCAGTCTGGGCAACACAGCGAGACTCTGTCTCAAAGGAAGGAAGGAAGGAAGGAAGGAAGGAAGGAAGGAAGGAAGGAGAAAAGGNGGGAGGGATTACTTTCCAGGTAAGGAGCTACTTTCTCATGCCCAAGATGAGCCTGTGCTCAGAAGTACTACTGCACTCCTTGTCTGGCATAAGAGACAAATGGTCTGTCACCTCCCTCATCCTCTCTCAGAGTGAGGAGGACAAAGGGCACCAAACCCAGCCCCCAGGTCTCTTTATGCAAACCTGTTGGACCACTTATTGCCTTTTCCAAGTATCAGGACTTAATTGGATATAGATTATAAATGAATTGAGAAGTATTTGAATCATTTTGTTTATAATATATTTATATTTGGTAATATATGCTCTCCCTTATTATTTGGTAACTTTATAATTAATTGACAGTCTCTTTCAGGGTGGACACTGTTCAGCGTGGGACTTTTTCCCGATATATTAATGCTTCCACAAAGGCTCAGACTCTCCCAGGCATGCTTGAATGGCTATCCCACTAACCACGCCCTGCTGGTATGTTGACAAGTCATTTTCTCACTTTGTTCTTGACCCGCAACACTAAGGAAGGGCTATTCTGCTATTCTCCACCAAAAGATGCCTCAGCAGTGTCCACATCCTAATGTCAGTTATGGAAACTTTGAAGCCACAAGGTCCTCATGGCTTCCACCCATGGAATTGCACTAGCTCAGAAAACATGAGACTAGTGATCCATCACGTATCATTAAACTCAAAATGCCATTAATTGTAAGGCACACAAATACTTTATATTCCCCTAAAAAATAAAAATGCTCTCATTAAACTATGGCACATTCTACCAAAAAATGTTAAAACTTCTTAAAAATTTAGGAAAGTTACAAGATACAAAGTCAACATACAAAAATAAGTAGCATTATATATTCTGATAATGAACTACCCGGAAAGGAAATTAAGAAAACAACTCCATTTACAATAGCAACAAAAGAATCAAATACTTAGGTAAAAATTTAACTAAGGAGATAAAAGACCTGTATTCTGAAAGCTTGAAAACACTAATGAAAGAAATTGAAGAAAACACAAATAAATGGAAAGATATCCCATATTTTTGGATTTAAAGGATCAACATTGTAAAAATGTCCATACTACCAAAAGCAATCTATAAATTCAATGCAATCCCTATGAAAATTCAGTGTCATTTTTCACAGAAATAGAAAAACAGTCCCTAAGTTTATATTCAACCACAAAATACCTTTAATAACCAAAACAATCTTGAGCAAAAAGAACAAAGATGGAAGCATCACAATTTTTGATTTCAAAATTTACTACAAAGCTGTAGTTATTAAAACACCATGGTACTAGCAAAAAAAAAAAAAAATGGGGTCACGCCTGTGATCCCAGCACTTTGGGAGGCCAAAGCAGGTGGATCATGAGGTCAGGAGGTCAAGACCGTCCTGGCTAACACGTTGAAACCCCGTCTCTACTAAAAATATAAAAAATTAGCCAGGCGTGGTGGCAGGTGCCTGTAGTCCCAGCTACTCAGGAGGCTGAGGCAGGAGAATGGCGTGAACCTGGGAGGCAGAGGTTGCAGTGAGCTGAGATTGCGCCACTACACTCCAACCTGGGCGACAGCAAGACTCTGTCTCAAAAACAAAAACAAAAACAAAAACCAACCAAACAAACAAAAACCAGACATATAGGCCAATGGATTAGAACAGAGAGCCCAGAAATAGATCCAAACATTTATAATCAATTTATTTTTGACATAGATTTCAGGAATACACAATGAGGAAAGAATAGTTTCTTCAATAAATAGTGTTGGGAAAACTAAATATCCACATGTAAAAGAATAAAACTCTAACCTTGTTCAATTTAAAAATAAGCTGTATACAAAAATCAACCCAAAATGGATTAACGACATAAATACTAAAGATCTGAAACTGTAAAACTACTAGAAGAAAACAGAGAAAATGCTCCAAGGACATTGGTCTGAGCAACAGTTTTTTTGGACATGACCCTGAAAGCACAGGCAACAAAAGCAAAAATAGACAAACAGATTACATCAAACTAAAAAAGTGCCTGCACAACAAAAGAAACAACAAAATAAATCCATAGAATGGGAGAAAATATTTACAAGACATAATACAATAAGGGGTTATATAAGGATCTTAAACAACTCAACAGAAGGAAAACAAATAACTCAATTTAAAAACAGGCAAAGGGCCAAGCACAGTGGCTCATGTCTAGAATCTCAGCAATTTGGGAGGCAAGGCAGACACAGCACTTGAGTCCAGGAGTTCAAGACCATTGTGGGCAAAATGGCAAAACCCCATTTCTTCAAAAAGTACAATTAGCTGTGTATGGTGGTGTGTACCTGTAGTCCTAGCTACTCAGTAGCCTGAGGTGGGAGGGTCCATTGAATCTGGGTGGTTGTATTAGTCCATTTTCACACTGCCATAAAGATACTAACTGACACTGGGTATTTATAAAGAAAGGAGGTTTAGTTGACTCACAGTTCCACATGGCTGGGAGGCCTCAGGAAACTTACAATCTGGCAGAAGGTGAAGGGGAAGCAAGGCATGTCTTACATGGCAGCAGGAGAGAGAGAAGTGCTGCAGAGAAGGAACTTCCAAACACTTCTAAAATAACCATCAGCTCTTGTGAGAACTCCCTCACTATCTCAAGAACAGCATGAGAGAAACTGCCCCCATGATCCAATCACCTTCCCATCAGGTCCCTCTCTTGACATGTGGGGATTACAATTCGAGATGAGATTTGGGTGAGGACAGAGCCAAACCATATCAGAGGTTGGGGCTGCAGTGAGCTATGATTGTGTCACCACACTCCAGAGCGAGACCCTGTCTCAAAAAAAGGTTGGGGGGTAAAGGATCTGAATAGATGCTTCTCAAAAGTAGACACATAAATGCCCAACAGGTATATCAAAAAATGCTCAGCATCGCTAATCATCAGGGAAAGGAAAATTAATAGCACTGTGAGATATCACTTGACGTCTGCTAGAAAGGTTTTTATCAAAAAGATGAAAGATAACAAAGATGCAGAGATAAGGGAACTCTTTACATTGTTGGTGGAAATTTAAATTAGCATAACTGTTACAGAAACTGGTATGGAAATTTCTCAAAAAAAACTAAAAATAGAATTCCCATATAATCCACTAATCCCACTTCTGGGTATATATATCCAAAGGAACTGAAATCAATACATCAAAGAGATATCTGCACTTTCATGTTCACTATAGCATCATTCACAATAGTCAAGCTATGACTAATCAACATAAGAGTTCCTTCAATGGATGAATGGATAAAGAAAATATGGTAGTGTATATGCACAATGGAATGCTATTCAGCTTTAGAAAGGGGGAAAATCCTGTCATTTGTGACAACATGGGTGCAATTGATGAACATTATGCTAAATGAAATAAGCTAAGCACAAAAAGAAATATGCCACATTCTACTCCCTACTTCTATAAGCATTTTTTTTAGTTTCCACATACAACAACTCAGCCTCCCCAGTAGCTGAGATTACAGGTGCATGCCACCATGCCTGGCTAGTTTTTGTAATTTTTGTTGAGACAGGGTTTTGCTATGTTGCCCAGGATGGTCTCCAACTCCTGAGCTTGAGCGATCCACCTGCCTCAGATCTCTTGTTATATGTGGAAAAGTTAAGCTGTTATATGTGGAGACTAAAAAAATTGAACTTACAAAAGTAGAGAGTAGAAAGATGCTTACCATAGGCTACTAGAGGGTTGGGGAGGGAGGGAAAGAAGAATTGCTGGTAAAAGGGTATGAATATTTAGATAGACAATAGTAGACAATAGGAATAGATTTTGAGACCTATTGCATATCAGCATGACTATGGTTAATAGTAATGTATATTTCAAAATAATTAAGAGAGTAAATTTAAAATGTCTCACATAAAAAATGATAGGTAAAGCTGGACATGGTGGCTTACACCTGTAATTTCAGCACTTTGGGAGGCCAAGGCAGGTGGATCACTTGATCTCGGGAGTCGGAGACCATCCTGGGCAATATGGCAAAACCCTGTCTCTACAAAAAATAGAAAAATTAGCCAGGCATGGTTTCATGCATCTGTAATCCCAGCTACTGGGAGGCTGAGCCCAGGAGGTAAAGGTTGTAGTGAGCCAAGGTAGCTCCACTGCACTCCAGCCTGAGTGAGAGAGCCATACCTTGTCTCAAAAAAAAAAATAAATAAAAGATAGCTAAGAGAGATGATAGATATGTTAGCTTGATTTAGTCATTCCACATTTTATACATATATGAAAACATTACATTATATACCATAAATGTATATAATCATGATTTGTCAAGCAAAAATAATATTAATAATAAAACAATTTTTAAAACAAACTGACATATACTTTTTTTGAAACTTAGAATAAGACTGACAATAAGATCCCTTGGTTACTTCAAACATGGACTTTTACAAGTTATTACTCTAGGGCATACATAAAAAAAATAAGCAAAAACATTCCATTAAGGTACTCCTAAAAATTTTTTTCATATTCAGAGTTCAATACTTCTGTACAGACCTACCACTAACATTGGGAGGGCCTGGGAAAAAAACACAAGTAGAGGCCAACATGCTATATTTCTAAATAGCTGGAAGTTATAATTTAAAACGATACCACAGCCCAGACCTTGTTCCCACCTATGTACTCCAGGAATTATCTTCCTTACACAGAGGCTAAAGGAGCCCTCTTGTCCCACACCAAGTTTGCCCCCTATAAATCACAGACTAGTTAGACCAGGACAGAGTGGAAGCTAGGGACAGACTCATGGGTGGTGACTAGACCTGTCCCAACCATGTCAAGCTCCCCAGGAGACAGGAAAAACACGTTCCCCTTCCCCAGCCTCACTTTTCAAGTGAGGATTTCCAAGATGTTCTCAGTACCTCCCAAAACCACACCACCCAGCTAGAGGAGAGGAAGACACACTGTTTTCCTGGGACCCTGCCCTACCTAGACACCCACACTGTGTGGTGTGGAGGCACCAACCTAAACCAAAGCAGCTGCTCTTTCTCTGGGCTCCCAGAGTAGAATCTAGAACCCTTTCCCTCCACCCGCAGCCCCACTTCCTCTAGAAAGTGTGTGGGCACCAGCCATAATTCCGGAAAGTTCAGTTGCCAAACTTTCCAAAGACTTACCTACAAAATATAAAAAAATAAAATAAGACACATTTGTGTTTCAATGTGTGCAAAATACGCAGCCCACTCAAGGGCAGGACCCAGGGTAGGGCCCCTCTGTCCTGGGTCGAAGGGCAGTCCTGCTTCTGAATCACATTTCTCCCCAGAGTCAGAGACATGCTTAATATCCCCCAAATACCATCTTCTGTGCACCAAAAGCAACGATGATGAGCATTTCTTTAAAAGTGCTCTACTCTTTTCACCAGGAGGTTTCCTAAGCCACTAATCACGAAGCAATGTTTTCAGATAATTAAGCAAAAGACAAAATATTGGCACATTATTTTTAGTACATTTGTCCAATTTCAAGTTGGCAGATAAATACACGTGATTAAATCTTAATATTTCTGTTTTTATTCATGGATAAATACCTCAAAAATTCCTATAAGAAAAACATATTTCTTAATGATTAAAAATTCAGCCTATATATTTTTTCTTCTCACATATTCTTTAACTTCTAAAACTTTTGAGAAAGAAATCAAGAAAAAATATTTTTACCATATACTTTTCTCATCCTCACTTGTACATTTTCATTTCGGAATAGCAGCTTAGAAGGAAAAAAAAAAAGATGGTTGTTCTAGGAAGAACAAATTGTCTTTATCCAGCAATAGAATAAGTTAAATTTAAGAATAGCTCGTTGCCTGTCATTAGTTGAGGTTGCTGTAAGGTAAAGACTGCCCAGATTCACTTGTCAAAATCTTCTCATGTTTTTTCTTCTACCTTCTCTAGTTGTAGGGTACAGGGCAAATTGCCCCTTCAAAATGCAAATATAACCGTGCTTAAAATGTCATTTTTGTTTTTAGCACCAAGTTATTGCTAGAGGTGTATTCATTAAGAGAACTCGATTCAAATGAGTTTCCCTGGTTACTATGCAATTCATAGAGTCACAATTATTTTCTAATAGAAAAATAAGGCAATGAAAGCCACAAAGATATTGCTAAGCTTAATCCAGGTGATGGTATATTATTCACCTCTATTTAAAAAGAAAATGTTGGGGAATTGGGGAAGTAATATAGGCAACTATAGTATATGCTTTCCTTGCATACAAAAAAAAATCACAGAAAGGTTATTTCAATATGAATTCTATATATTTTACATATATTATACATATATAAGATTGATGTCCTCTTATGAAAAATGAAGAGACAAGCAACCAACTCATGTACTAATAAGGTTGTCAGATTTAGGGAGGATAGAGACAGGATGGACAGTTAAATTTTGATTACAGTGAAATATTTTAGTATTAGTATATCCCAAATATTACAAAGGACATACTTATACTGAAAAATTATTCATTCTTTATCTGAACAATCATATTTAAAATACAGAATACATATTCTGTATTTTACCTGGCCATCCTATTTACTCATTATAATAACCCTGTAAGGTAGGTTTTATCATCCTCATTTCCAAGTAAGGAAATTGAGTCTCAGACAATTTAAATAGATCAAGATCATACAACTAGGAGGTAGTAGAACCCATATTAGAATCTAAACTCCCTGGTGTGATTCCGTGCTGCATGGCCTTTCTCTGGAGCAGTAGTCATTTATCTCTGTCTGCCTTCTCTCCTACCTAAGTGCATGCCACCATCCCATGGAAGATTTGATGGACATAGACATGAGCCCCCTGAGGCCCCAGAACTATCTTTTCAATTGTGAACTAAAGACCAACAAATATTATCACTTTAAGGTGGATAATGATGAAAATGAGCACCAGTTATCTTTAAGAACGGTCAGTTTAGGGGCTGGTGCAAAGGATAAGTTGCACATTGTTGAAGCAGAGACAATGAATTATGAAGGCAGCCCAACTAAGATAACACTGGCAACTTTGAAAATGTCTGTACAGCCAACAGTTTCCTTTGGGGGCTTTGAAATAACACTACCAGTGGTCTTATAATTGAAGTGTTCAGGGTCAGTGCATATTAGTGGACAGCACTGAGTAGTTGTGGAGGAAGATGCAGAGTCAGAAGATGAAGAGGAGGAGGATGTGAAACTGTTAAGTATACCTGAAGGGCGATCTACCCCTGGGGGTGATAGCAAGGTTCCACAGAGAAAAGTAAAACTTGCTGCTGATGAATAAGATGATGATGATAATGATAAAGATGATGATGATGTGATTTTGATGATGAGAAAACTGAAGAAAAACTCCAGTGAAGAAATCTATAGGAGATACTCCAGCCAAAAATGCCCCAAAGTCAAACCAGAATGGAAAAGACTGAAAGCCTTTTGAGTCAACACCAAGATCAAAAGGACAAAAATCAACACCAAGATCAAAAGGACAAGAATTCTTCAAAAAAACAGGAAAAAACTCCCAAAACACATAAAGGACATAGTTTTGTAGTAAACATTAAAGCAAAAATGCAAGTATAGAAAAAGGTGGTTCTCTTCTCAAAGTGGAAGCCAAGTTCATCAATTATGTGAAGAATTGCTTGTGGATGACTGACCAGGAGGCTGTTCAACATCTCTGGCACTGGAGGAAGTCTCTTTAAGAAAATAGTTTAAACAATTTGTTTAAAATTTTCCATCTTATTTCATTTCTGTAACCATTGATATCTGGCTGTCTTTTTTATAATGCAGAGTGAAAACTTCTACTGTGTTTGACAAATGTTGTCCAGGTTCCATTGCCAAGAATGTGTTGTCCAAAATGCCTGTTTTAGGGAGGGGAACATCACACACCGGGGTCTGTTGGGAGGTGCTGGGGAAGGGAAGGGAGAGCATTAGGACAAATACCTAATGCATGTGGAGCTTAAAACCTAGATGACGGGTTGATAGGTGCAGCAAATCACCATGGCACATGTATACTTATGTAACAAACCTGCATGTACAGCACATGTATCCCAGAACTTAAAGTAAAATTTTAAAAAATGCCTTTTTAGTTTTTAAAGATGGAACTCCACCATTTGGTTGGTTTTATGTATGTATGGAATGTTATGATAGGACACAGTAGTAGTGGTGGTCAGACATGGAAATTGTGGGGAGACAAAAATATACATATGAAATAAAACTCAGTATTTTAATAAAGTAGCATGGTTTTTATTTTTTTAAAAAAATCTAAAACTCATGTTTCAATTCTACATTGTGTTCATATACTAACTGAAATTATATCTAATGTATTTAGCAAACATGTAGGCCAAGTTCTACATGCCTTATAAAAATTGACTTAGTTAATTGTCACTATAAACCTGTGAGGTAGGCATTATTATTATTTCCTTTCTACACATGAGAAAAATGAGGCATGGTGAGGTTAAACAACTTTCTTAGGCTCACATAGCTAGTAAATGGTAGAGTCAAGTTTCAAATCCAGGCAGTTTGCCTTCAGAGTATACCCTCTTCTCTCCATCCATCCGTAGGTAGTATCACCCTAATAAAGTCTCATTTAACTTTTGAATAAAAAAATGGACACAACCAAGCCTTAGAACACGGTTTTCAAATACACTAGAGAAACCTAGTTACAAGAACATAAGGATGTTTCAGGTCATATAAGACATCAATGGCAGGAGTAGGATAAATATATTAGTAATTTGAACTTAGATTTTTATTTATTTATTTATTTATTTATTTATTTATTTATTTTAAGATGGAGTCTCGCTCTGTCGCCCAGGCTGGAGTGCAGTGGCGCTCTCTCGCCTCACTGCAAGCTCCGCCTCCTGGATTCACGCCATTCTCCTGCCTCAGCCTCCCAAGTAGCTGGGACTACAGGCACCCACCACCATGCCCAGCTAATTTTTTGCATTTTTAGTAGAGATGGGGTTTCACCATGTTAGCCAGGATCTCCTGACCTCGTTATCTGCTTGCCTCGGCCTCCCAAAGTGCTGGGATTACAGGTGTGAGCCACCGCGCCCAGCTTGAACTTAGATTTTTAAAAGACCAAGAAATATTAGGAGTTTAAATATATTTATTGAATTAGTTAAATATCAAGACATTGAGCTATTTTTAAAGCTCTTAAATGTAATAGATTTTGAAGATGATTTAGCATCACATCATTTCTAAGGCAAAACTTAACTTTAAGGAAAAGATTTTCCATGAGGTCATGTTTCCTTATTGGCAATAGTGTGAAGTAAGTGAACATATCTGCAGTGTCCAGTCCTTTTCCTTTTTTGCCCTAGACACAGCTCCATTTGCCTGTGGCACCATTATTATGCCTGCACCATCTCTACCACTCTCAAAGTTCTACTCTTAGACCTTTATTAAGCAAACTTACTTAGTTCTCCCTTATAGAGCATATATATCTTAATATAAGCATTTAGAAATAATGCCTTAATGCCAAAATAACTTAATTTTAATGTTGAGAATTTTAGACATTTGGGCAAGTTGTTAGGGGAGAAAATTTTTTATTAGTCCACTTTTTGGATTAGCATTCATAGCTTTTATGTGACATATCAGTTAAAATTATATTCAGCTGCATGTAACAGAAAGAAAAAATAACAGTAGCTTAAATAAGAGAGAAGTTCATTTTACTCTAATCTAAATGAAATACAGAGATAGAAAGTCCAGGTCTGGTTTGGCAGCACAGGAGATGCACAGGAGATGGTGAAGCATAAATATTAGGATCCCAGGCTCCACCGTCACATGTGCATGGTTTCCATATTCAAAGTCACTTCAAAAACCAGACAGTTACTAGAGCTTCAACTTTTATGTCTACATTCCAGGCCAGTACCTATGCTTTCAAAGATCCTTCCTAGAAGTCTCACATGCTTCTACTTACATCTCATTGCCTGGAATTTAATCATATGGCCACATAATGCTGAAAGGGAGTTTGGGAAATATGGTTGTCCTAGGTATAAGGTATACATGGGATTGGCTCCAAGACTCTCCAACCCCCAATACGAAAATCCACATATACTCTAGACCCACATTTGCCCTGCAGAATCCATGAACACAGAAAGTTAGTGCTCTCTGTACTCAGGTTTTGCATTCTGCCAATACTGTATTTTCCATCTGTGTGTAAGTGCAAGTGAAACCTGTATTGTTCAAGAGTCAACTATACAGTCTTTTAGCTGGCCACATTTTTCAAGATTATGTTATAAAGAAAAATGGGGGAAATGTACATTAGAAGGAATGAATGCATGCAGAGTGGGACCAGCTATTTTACTTCCCAGTGAAGATGAACTTCCTGTGACAATCTAAAGTCTAAGATCAACTGGGTATTTTATGTGCCCTTTCAAACCCAGATAGCTCCTGAGCTTTACTAAGATCTCCAACTATTAAAGAATAATGCAAGGTGGTCACTTAACAAAAACATATCCCTTTAGATTTTGTTATGGGAATTTGTGCATGTGTCTGTATACACAATGGAAGGTTATCTTACCGAAGCATTACTTGACAATGGCAATAGCTAAACATTCAAATGAAATTTCTCAGACTCTCTAAGAGGTTATTCTTGAGAGATGGTTAAACGTAGCACAGACATTTATTATGCTGAAGAGAATTGAGAGGAGATTGTGGGGCTAGTTGGGGCAGGGACATGATTCAACAATGTACTTAGCTTTATCATGTTATATGTAGATTCCAAGTGAAAGACTGACATGTTTTTAAAAACAAGTTCTTTAAAACATAATATTGGATAATCAATTTTCAAAATCATACATAAAGGTGTTTACTACAGCTAATACATATTATTTTAAAACCTAGGCTCTTCGGAGATTTATCAAAACTTACAAGAGCTCTGTTGTCACTGTCATATTCTAAAATCTCAATATAAATCTATATGTTTAACACATTTCACGTGAAATGAGCATAGAGTTGCCCTGGTTTAAAGACTTTAAATAATTGTATTTCAAGCCTGGTTTTAGTTCTCTAGGAACCACTTCTTTCTCCAATCATACTCTGATAATGATTGACATCTCAAAGGTCTAGGCCACCTGTGAACAGAGTTTTAATATCACATTTTTGAATTAATTATGCATAAAGCTCAAAATAGGTTTGGAAGGTACCTACTGAAATAGAATTAAATCAGGAAAGAAGTGTGGTGGCCACAAAACTGTGTTTATCTTTTATGTAGTAGGCAATTATCAGCATTTTTATTAGCAACAATAAATTAAAATATACACAATTAAATTCACATATTTTGTGCTATGTATATCAGTTTGTGAAATATTAATGTATGAATATCATACGTTGTAACAAATAAATAAATACAAATTAAACAAAAGTAATGATCCTTGTCCTTCAGAGATCTGCAATGTGCTAATAGAGAATCATAAACATGAAGGAAATGCAAACATACAAACCGTAAGCACTTAGTTAATTTAGATCTAATTCATTCATGTTTTAAGGAAATCAAGTACAATATAATAAAATTTTTAGAAGAATGTCTTAATTTGAATTTATATTTTTATATATCATTTTTCATGTTTTCATGAGTTACTTGTTTTCATTGAATTTTATCTTAGCTTTAACATCTACTTTTATTACTTGAAATCACATTGCTTTAGTTTATAGTCATACTTTTCACATCTTTAGATAGAATCTTATCTCCTGCATGCATTCATATTTAATCAACATATATTTATTGAGCTTACTGTGTACAAGACATTGTTCTAAGGACAAAGAATAATTAACTTTTATTTTATGTCCTGTCCCGTTTGTAGGAAAAAATCCTACTGTTGAATCATTGATGAGCCATCATCACACCCCAGGAAATTTTTAAGTCATTCATTTACTTACTTCTTTTCATTCCTCAGTCTATCCTATGGCTTCAAATTTTCCCTCTAAGAAAATAATCTCTGATTCTTTTCGTCTTTGATTCAGTTCCACTTAACTTCTATTCTCTCTTTACTAAATACATACAAAACAGTTCCCCTCCTGTTTTGTATGGTTAAAATAGAGATAATCAAAGCATGATTTCACAGATCACATGGTTTATTGTCATATAAAGAGATTTCTTTCGGTTCACAATGCTTAAAGAGGGGGTGAATTATGTAAACAAATTTCACAGAGAACATACTTGATAGACCAAATACATTAACCACATTGTGAGTGAGTTCCAAAATATTAAAGTCTAGGTGCTTAATTAGGATGGACGCAGGCTTCTGTGGAAAGAAAAGTCTGTGGAAATTAACGTTTGAGGTGTACCTTTATGTGGGCAGTTCTCTATGAACACATAAGTTTCCTGTATGCTAGAGGGCAGTGCCAGTACTAGAGGGCAATGCTTTGGAGGTTAGCTCAGAGGCTAACTGGGTGTGATCCTGTCAAAGTCTGAGCTCTGGGTCTTCTTAGAGGTGCTAAGTGTAACCTGCCACAGCATAAGCTCAAAAAGTGTCTGTCAACTCGAATTTATTTGTAATTTTTTTCAAGCTTTATTTTTATTTATTTATTTATTCACTATACTTTAAGTTTTGGGATATGTGTGCAGAACGTGCAGGTTCGTTACATAGCTATACATGTGCCATGGTGGTTTGCTACACCCATCAACCCATCATCTCCATTAGATATTTCTCCTAATGCTATCCCTTCCCTTGCCCCCCAGCCCCCGACAGGCCCCAATGTGTGATGTTCCCCTTCCTGTGCCCATATGTTCTCATTGTTCAACTCCCACTTATGAGTGAAAACATTCAGTGTGTGGTTTTCTGTTACTGTGTTAGTTTGTTGAGAATGATGGTTTCCAGCTTCATCCATGTCCCTGCAAAAGACATGAATTCATTTCTTATTATGGCTGCATAATATTCCATGCCACATTTTCTTTATCCAGTCTACCATTGATGGGCATTTGGGTTGGTTCCAAGTCTTTGCTATTGTGAGTGGTGCTGCAACAAGCATTCGTGTGCATGTGTCTTTATAGTAGAATGATTTATAATCCTTTCAGTATAGCCCAGTAATGGGATTGCTAGGTCAAATGGTATTTCTGGTTCTAGATCCTTGAGTAATCACCACATTGTCTTCCACAATGGTTAAACTAATTTACACTCCCACCAACAGTGTAAAAGTGTTCCTATTTCTCCACATCCTCTCCAGCATCTGTTGTTTCCTGACTTTTTACTGATCACCAGTCTAACTGATGTGAGATGGTATCTCACTGTGGGTTTGATTTGCATTTCTCTAGTGACCAGTGATGATGAGCATTTTTTCATATGTTTGTAGGCCACATAAATGTCTTCTTTTGAGATGTGTCTGTTCATATCCTTTGCCCAATTTTTGATGGGGTTGTTTGTTTTTTCTTGTAAATTTGTTTAAGTTCCTTTTAGATTCTGGATATTAGCCCTTTATCAGATAAAGTAGATTGCAAAATTTTTCTTCCATTCTGTGGGTTGCCTGTTCACTTTCATGATAGCTTCTTTTGCTATGCAGTAGCTCTTTAGTTTAATTATATTCCAGTTGTCAATTTTGGTTTTTGTTACTGTTGCTTTTGGTGTTCTGGTCATGAAGTCTTTGCCCATGCCTGTGTCCTGAATGGTACGGCCTAGGTTTTCTTCTAGAGTTTTTATGGTTTTACTTCTTACTTTTAAGTCTTTAACCCGTCTTGAATTAATTTTTGTATAAGGCATAAGAAAGCGATCCAGTTTCAGTTTTCTGCATATGGCTAGCCAGTCTTCCCAACACCATTTATTAAATAGGAAATCCTTTCCCCTTTTCTTGTTTTTATCAGGTTTGTCAAAGATGAGATGGTTGTAAGTGTGTGGTGTTATTTCTGAGGGCTCTGTTATGTTCCATTGGTCTATATCTCTGTTTTGGTACCAGTACCATGCTGTTTTGGTTACTGTAGCCTTGTAATATAGTTTGAAGTCAGGTAGCGTGATGCCTCCAGCTTTGTTCTTTTAGCTTGGGATTGTCTTGGCAATGTGGGCTCTTTTTTGGTTCCACATGAACTTTAAAGTAGTTTTTTCTAATTCTGTGAAGAAAGTCAATGGTAGCTTGATGGGGAAAGTATTGAATCTGTAAATTACTTTGGACAGTATGTCCATTTTCATGATATTGATTCTTCCTATCCATGAGCATGGAATGTCCATTTGTTTGTGTCCTCTCTTATTTCCTTGAGCAGTGGTTTGTAGTTCTCCTTGAAGAGGTCCCTCACATCCTTTGTAAATTGTTTTCCTAGGTATTTTATTCTCTTTGTAGCAATTGTGAATGGGAGTTCACTCATGATTTGGCTCTCTGCTTGTCTATTATTGGTATATAGGAATACTTGTGATTTTTGCACATTGATTTGTATCCTGAGACTTTGTTGAAGTTGCTTATCAGTTAAGGGAGGTTTGGGGCTGAGACAATGGAGTTTTCTAAATATACAATCACGTCATCTGCAAACAGAGAGAATTTGACTTCCTCGCTTCCTATTTGAACACTCTTTATTTATTTCTCTTGCCTGATTGCCCTGGCCAGAACTTCCAATACTATGTTGAATAGGAGTGGTGAGAGAGGGCATCCTTGCCTTGTGCCAGTTTCCAAACGGAATGCTTCCAGTTTTTGTCCATTCAGTATGATATTAGCTATGGGTTTGTCATAAATAGCTCTTATTATTTTGAGATATGTTTCATCAATACCTAATTTATTGAGTGTTTTTAGCATGAAGAGGTGTTGAATTTTATCAAAGGCCTTTACTGGACCTATTGAGATAATCATGTGGTTTTTGACATTGGTTCTGTTTATCTGATGGATTACATTTGATGATTTGCATATGTTGAACCAGTCGTGCATCCCAGGGATGAAGCCAACTTGATTGTGGTGGATAAGCTTTTTAATGTGCTGCTGTATCAGTTTGCCAGTATTTTATTGAGGATTTTCACACCAATGTTCATCAGGGATATTGGCCTGAAATTTTCTTTTTTGTTGTACCTCTGCCTGGTTTTGGTATCAGGATGATGCTGGCCTCATAAAATGGGTTATGGAGGAGTCCCTCTTTTTCTATTGTTGGGAATAGTTTCAGAAGGAATGTTACCAGTTACTCTTTGTACCTCTGATAGAATTTGTCTGTGAATCCATCTGGTCCTGGGCTGCCTCAATTTTAGAACTTTTTATTGGTCTATTCAGGGATTCAACTTCCTCCTTGTTTAGTCTTGAGAGGGTGTATGTGTCCAGGAATGTATCCATTTCTTCTAGATTTTCTAGTTTAGCTGCATAGAGGTGTTTATAGTATTCTCTGATGGTAGTTTGTATTTCTGTGGGACTAGTGGAGATATCCTCTTTATCATTTTTTATTGAATCTATTTAATTCTTCTCTCTTTTCTTCTTTAGTAGTCTGGCTAGTGGTCAATCTATTTTGTTATTGTTTAAAAAAAAAAAAAAACAGCTCCTGGATTCATTGATTTTTTTTAAGGGTTTTGTGTGTTTTTATCTCCTTCAGTTCTGCTCTGATCTTACTTATTTCTTGTCTTCTGCTAGCTTTTGAATTTGTTTGCTCTTGCTTCTCTAGTTCTTTTTGTTTTGTTTGTTTGTTTGCTTCTTTTGTTTTGCTTTGGTTTGGTTTGGTTTTCGACAGAGTCTCACTCTGCCACCAGGCTGGAGTGCAGTGGCACAATCCCAGCTCACTGCAACCTCCTCCTCCCAGGTTCAAGTGATTCTCCTGCCTCAGCCGCCCGAGTAGCTGGGACCACAGGCGTCTGCCACCACACCCAGCTAATTTTTTCTATTTTTAGTAGAGATGGAGTTTCACCATGTTGACCAGAATGGTCTCAATCTCTTGACCTTGTGATCCACCCACCTCGGCCTCCCAAAGGGTTGAGATTACAGGTATGAGCCACCATACCCAGCCGCTTCTCTAGTTCTTTTAATTGTGATGTTAGGGTGTCAATTTCAGATCTTTTCCACTTTCTCATGTGGGCATTTAGTGCTATAAATTTCCCTCTAAACACTGCTTTAGCTGTGTCCCAGAGATTCTGACACATTGTGTCTTTGTTCTCATTGGTTTCAATAAAATCATTTATTTCTGCCTTAATTTCATTATTTACCCAGTAGTCATTCAGCAGGAGGTTGTTCAGTTTCCATACAAATGTGTGGTTTTTGAGTGAGTTTCTTAACAGTGAGATCTAATTTGATTGCACTATCATCTGAGAGACTTTTTTTTTTTTAATACTTTAAGTTCTAGGGTACATGTGCACAACATGCAGGTTTGTTACATATGTATACATGTGGATGTTGGTGTGCTGCACCCATTAACTTATCATTGACATTAGGTATATCTCCTAATGCTATCCCTCCCCCCCACCCCTCCCCACAATAGGACCTGGTGTGTGATGTTCCCCTTCCCATGTCCAAGTGATCTTATAGTTCAATTCCCACCTACGAGTGATAACATGCGGTATTTGGTTTTCTGTTCTTGCAATAGTTTGCTGAGAATGATGGTTTCCAGCTGCATCCATGTGCCTACAAAGGACACAAACTCATCCTTTTCTATGGCTGCATAGTATTCCATGGTGTATATGTGCCACTTTTCTTAATCCAGTCTGTCACTGATGGATATTTGGGTTGATTCCAAGTCTTTGCTATTGTGAATAGTGCCACAATAAACATACATGTGCATGTTTCTTTTTAGTATTATTATTATTATTATACTTTAAGTTCTAGGGTACATGTGCATAACATGCAGGTTTGTTACATATGTATACTTGTGCCATGTTGCTGTGCTGCACCCATCAACTCATCAGCACCCATCAACTCGTCATTTACATCAGGTATAACTCCCAATGCAATCCCTCCCCCCTCCCCCCTCCCCACAATAGGACCTGGTGTGTGATGTTCCCCTTCCTGAGTCCAAGTGATCTCATTGTTCAGTTCCCACCTATGAATGAGAACATGCAGTGTTCAGTTTTCTGTTCTTGTGATAGTTTGCTAAGAATGATGGTTTCCAGCTGCATCCATGTCCCTATAAAGGACACAAACTCATCCTTTTTTATGGCTGCATAGTATTCCATGGTGTATATGTGCCACATTTTCTTAATCCAGTCTGTCACTGATGGACATTTGGGTTGATTCCAAGTCTTTGCTATTGTGAATAGTGCCACAATAAACATACATGTGCATGTGTCTTTATAGCAGCATGATTTATAATCCTTTGGGTATATCCCCAGTAATGGGATGGCTGGGTCATATGGTACATCTAGTTCTAGATCCTTGAGGAATCGCCATACTGTTTTCCATAATGGTTGAACTAGTTTACAATCCCACCAACAGTGTAAAAGTGTTCCTATTTCTCCACATCCTCTCCAGCACCTGTTGTTTCCTGATTTTCTAATGGTTGCCATTCTAACTGGTGTGAGATGGTATCTTATTGTGGTTTTGAATTGCATTTCTCCAGTGGAGAGTGATGATGACATTTTTTCATATGTCTGTTGGCTGTATGAATGTCTTCTTTTGAGAAGTGTCTGTTCATATCCTTTGCCTACTTTTTGATAGGGTTGTTTGTTTTTTTCTTGTAAATTGGATTGAATTCTTTATAGGTTCTGGATATTAGCCGTTTGTCAGATGAGTAGATTGCAAAAATATTCTCCCATTCTGTAGGTTGCCTGTTCACTCTGATGGTAGTTTCTTTTGCAGTGCAGAAACTCTTTAGTTTAATTATATCCCATTTGTCAATTTTGGCTTTTGTTGCCTTTGCTTTTGGTGTTTTAGACATGAAGTCCTTGCCCATGCCTATGTCCTGAATGGTATTACCTAGGTTTTCTTCTAGGGATTTTATGGTTTTAGGTCTAACATTTAAGTCTCTAATCCATCTTGAATTAATTTTCATATAAGGAGTAAGGAAAGGATCCAGTTTCAGCTTTCTACTTATGGCTAGCCAATTTTCCCAGCACCATTTATTAAATAGGGAATCCTTTCCCCATTTCTTGTTTTTGTCAGGTTTGTCAAAGATCAGAGGGCTGTAGATGTGTGGTGTTATTTCTGAGGATTCTGTTCTGTTCCATTGGTCTGTATCTCTGTTTTGGTACCAGTACCATGCTGTTTTGGTTACTGTAGCCTTGTAGTATAGTTTGAAGTCAGGTAGTATGATGCCTCCAGCTTTGTTCTTTCGACTTAGGATTGTCTTGGCAATGCGGGCTCTTATTTGGTTCCTTATGAACTTTAAAGTAGTTTTTTCCAATTCTGTGAAGAAAGTCATTGGTAGCTTAATGGGGATGGCATTGAATCTGTAAATTACCTTGGGCAGTATGGCCATTTTCACGATATTGATTCTTCCTATCCATGAGCATGGTATGTTCTTCCATTTGATTGTGTCCTCTTTTATTTCACTGAGCAGTGGTTTCTAGTTCTCCTTGAAGAGGTCCTTTACATCCCTTGTAAGTTGGATTCCTAGGTTTTTATTCTCTTTGAAGCTATTGTGAATGGGAGTTCATTCATGATTTTGCTCTCTGTTTGTCTGTCACTGGTATATAAGAATGCTTGTGATTTTTGCACATTGATTTTGTATCCTGAGACTTTGCTGAAGTTGTTTATCAGCTTAAGGAGATTTTGGGCTGAGACAACGGGGTTTTCTAAATAAACAATCATGTCATCTGCAAAGAGGGACAATTTGACTTCTTCTTTTCCTAACTGAATACCCTTTATTTCTTTCTCTTGCCTGATTGCCCTAGCCAGAACTTCCAACACTATGTTGAATAGGAATGGTGAGAGAGGGCATCCCTGTCTTGTGCCACTTTTCAAAGGGAATGTTCCAGTTTTTGCCCATTCAGTATGATATTGGCTGCAGGTTTGTCACAAATAGCTCGTATTATTTTGAGATACATTCCATCAATACCGAATTTATTGAGAGTTTTTAGCATGAAGGGATGTTGAATTTTGTTAAAGGCCTTTTCTGCATCTATTGAGATAATCATGTGGTTTTTGTCTTTGGTTCTGTTTATATGCTGGATTATGTTTATTGATTTGTGTATGTTGAACCAGCCTTGCATCCCAGGGATGAAGCCCACTTGATCATGGTGGATAAGCTTTTCGATATACTGCTGGATTCAGTTTGCCAGTATTTTATTGAGGATTTTTGCATCGATGTTCATCAGGGATACTGGTCTAAAATTCTCTTTTTTTGTTGTATCTCTCTCAGACTTTGATATCAGGATGATAATGGCCTTGCAAAATGAGTTAGGGAGGATTGCCTCTTTTTCTATTGATTGGAATAGTTTCAGAAGGAATGGTACCAACTCCTCCTTGTACCTTTGGTAGAATTCGGCTGTGACTACATCTGGTCCTTTCCTTTTTTTGGATGGTAGGCTATTAATTATTGCCTCAATTTCAGAGCCTGCTATTGGTCTATTCAGGGATTCAACTTCTTCCTGGTTTAGTCTTGGGAGAGTGTAAGTGTCCAGGAAATTATCCATTTCTTCTAGGTTTTCTAGTTTATTTGTGTAGAGGTGTTTATAGTATTCTCTGATGATAGTTTGTATTTCTGTGGGTTCGGTGGTGATATCCCCTTTATCATTTTTTATTGCATCTATTTGAGCCTTCTCTCTTTTCTTCCATATTAGTCTTGCTAGTAGTCTATCAATTTTGTTGATCTTTTCAAAAAACCAGCTCCTGGATTCATTCATTTTTTGGAGGGGTTTTGTGTCTTTATCGCCTTCAGTTCTGCTCTGGATCTTAGTTATTTCTTGCCTTCTACTACCTTTGGAATTTGTTTGCTCTTGCTTCTCTAGTTCTTTTAATTGTGATGTTAGGGTGTCAATTTTACATCTTTCCTGCTTTCTCTTGTGGGCATTTAGTGCTATACATTTCCCTCTACACACTGCTTTAAATGTGTCCCAGAGATTCTGGTATGTTGTATTTTTGTTCTCATTGATTTCAAAGAACATCTTTATTTCTGCCTTCATTTTGTTATATACCCAGTGGTCATTCAGGAGCAGGTTGTTCTGTTTCCATGTAGTTGAGCGGTTTTGATTGAGTTTCTTAGTCCTGAGTTCTAGTTTGATTGCACTGTGATCTGAGAGACAGTTTGTTATAATTTCTGTTCTTTTACATTTGCTGAGGAGTGCTTTACTTTCAACTATGTGGTCAATTTTGGAATAAGTGCGATGTGGTGCTGAGAAGAATGTATATTCTGTTGATTTGGGGTAGAGAGTTCTGTAGATGTCTATTAGGTCTGCTTGGTGCAGAGTTGAGTTCAATTCCTGGATATCCTTGTTGACTTTCTGTCTCGTTGATCTGTCTAATGTTGTCAGTGGGGTGTTAAAGTCTCCCAGTATTATTGTATGGGAGTCTAAGTCTCTTTGTAAGTCTCTAAGGACTTGCTTTATGAATCTGGGTGCTCCTGTATTGGGTGCATATATATTTAGGATAGTTAACTCTTCCTGATGAATTGATCCCTTTACCATTATGTAACGGCTTTCTTTCTCTCTTTTGATCTTTGATGGTTTAAAGTCTGTTCTATCAGAGACTAGGATTGCAACCCCTGCTTTTTTTTTTTTTTTCCATTTGCTTGGTAGATCTTCCTCCATGCCTTTATTTTGAGCCTATGTGTGTCTCTGCAAGTGAGATGGGTCTCCTGAATACAGCAAACTGATGGGTCTTGACTCTATCCAATTTGCCAGTCTGTATCTTTTAATTTGACCATTTAGTCCATTTACATTTAAGGTTAATACTGTTATGTAAACTTGATCCTGTCTTTATGATATTAGCTGGTTATTTTGCTCATTAGTTGATGCAGTTTCTTCCTAGTATCAATGGACTTTACATTTTGACATGTTTTTGCAATGGCTGGTACCTGTTGTTCCTCTCCATGTTTAGTGCTTCCTTCAGCATCTCTTGTAGGAAGGCCTACAAGATCTAGGCATTTGCTTGTCTGTAAAGGATTTTATTTCTCCTTCACTTATGAAACTTAGTTTGGCTGGATATGAAATTCTGGGTTGAAAATTCTTTTCTTTAAGAATGTTGAATCTTGGACCCAACTCTCTTCTACTGTGGAGAGTTTCTGCTGAGAGATCTGCTGTTAGTCTGATGGGTTTCCCTTTGTGTATAACTCGACCTTTCTCTCTGGCTGCCCTTAACATTTTTTCCTTCATTTAAACTTTGGTGAATCTGACAATTATGTG
The DNA here is from genome assembly GCF_003255815.1 of Theropithecus gelada. Taxonomy (NCBI): domain Eukaryota; kingdom Metazoa; phylum Chordata; class Mammalia; order Primates; family Cercopithecidae; genus Theropithecus; species Theropithecus gelada. The sequence continues at coordinate 99,084,635 of NC_037671.1, read as the reverse complement.
TCTTGGAGTTGCTCTTCTCGAGGAATATCTTTGTGGCGTTCTCTGTATTTCCTGAATTTGAATGTTGGCCTGCCTTACTAGGTTGGGGAAGTTCTCCTGAATGATATCCTGCAGAGTGTTTTCCAATTTGGTTCCATTTCCCCCCTCACTTTCAGGCACCCCAGTCAGACGTAGATTTGGTCTTTTCACATAATCCCATACTGCTTGAAGGCTTTGTTCATTTCTTTTTCCTCTTTTTTCTTTAGACGTCTCTTCTAGCTTCATGTCATTCATTTGATCCTCAATCGCTGATACTCTTTCTTCCAGTTGATCGAGTCAGTTACGGAAGCTTGTGCATTTGTCACGTATTTCTTGTGTCATGGTTTTTATCTCTGTCAGTTCATTTATGGCCTTCTCTGCATTGATTATTCTAGTTATCTATTCATCCATTCTTTTTTCAAGATTTTTAATTTCTTTCCACTAGGTATGTAGTTCCTCCTTTAGCTCTGAGAAGTTTGATTGACTGAAGCCTTCTTCTCTCAACTCGTCAAAGTCATTCTCTATCCAGGTTTGTTCTGTTGCTGGCAATGAGCTGCGTTCCTTTGGAGGGGGATATGCACTCTGATTTTTTGAATTTCCAGCTTTTCTGCACTGCTTTTTCCCCATCTTTGTGGTTTTATCTGCCTTTGGTCTTTGATGATGGTGATGTACTGATGGGGTTTTGGTGTGGGTGTCCTTTCTGTTTGTTAGTTTTCCTTCTAACAGTCAGGACCCTCAGCTGTAGGTCTGTTGGAGTTTGCTTGAGGTTCACTCCAGACACTGTTTGCCTGTGTATCAGCAGCGGAGGCTGCAGAAGATAGAAAATGCTGCACAGCGAGTGTTGCTGTCTGATTCTTGCTCTGGAAGCTTCCTCTCAGGGGTGTACCCCACCATGTGAGGTGTGAGGTGTTGGTCTGCACCTAGTGGGAGATATCTCCCAGTTAGGCTACTCAGGGTTCAGGGACCCACTTGAGCAGACATTCTGTCCATTCTCAGATCTCAACCTCCGTGCTGGGAGATCCACCGCTCTCTTCAACACTGTCAGACAGGGGCATTTACCTCTGTGGAAGTTTCTGCTGCTTTTTGTTTAGCTATGCCCTGTCCCCAGAGGAGGAGTCTACAGAGGCAGGCCGGCCTCCTTGAAATGCGGTGGGCTTCACTCAATTTGAGCTTCCCATGGCTTTGTTTACCTACTTAAGCCTCCGCAATGGTGGGCGCCCCTTCCCCAGCCTCGCCGCCACCTTGCAGTTAGATCTCAGACTGCTGTGCTAGCAATGAGGTAGGTTCCGTGGGTGTGGGACCCTCTGGGCCAGGTGTGGGATATAATCTCCTGGTGTGCCGTTTGCTAAGACCCTTGGTAAAGTGCAGTATTAGGGTTGGAGTTACCTGATTTTCCAGGTGTTGTGTGTCTCAATTTCCTTTGACTGGGAAAAGGAATTCCCTTCCCCCTTGCACTTCCCAGGTGAGGCGATGCCTCGCCCTGCTTCAGCTCTGGCTGGTCGGGCTGCACCCATGGACCAGTTCCAAGTGTCCGACACGACCCAGTGAGATGAACCTGGTACCTCAGTTGAAAATGCAAAAATCACCCATCTTCTGTGTCACTCACGCTGGGAGCTGGAGGCTGCAGCTGTTCCTATTTGGCCATCTTTGAGACTGCTTTTTACTATTTCCATTCTTTTGCATTTGCTGTGGAGTATTTTACTTCAAATTATGTGGTCAATTTAGAATAAGTGTGATGTGGTGCTGAGAAGAATGTACATTCTGTTGATTTGGGGTGGAGAGTTCTGTAGATGTCTATTAGGTCAGCTTTGTCCAGAACTGAGTTCAAGTCCTGAATATCTTTGTTAATTTTCTGTCTCATTGATCTATCTAATATTGACAGTGGGGTGTTAAAGTCTTCCATTATTACTGTGTGGGAGTCTAAGTCTCTTCTTAGGTCTCTAAGAACTTGCTTTATGAATCTGGGTGTTCCTGCATTGGGTGCATATATATTTAGTATAGTTCACTCTTATTGCATTGATCCTTTGATCCCCCTACCATTATAAAATGCTCTCCTTTGTCTTTTTTGCTTTTTGTTGGTTTAAAGTCTGTTTTATGAGAGACTAGGATTGCTATCCCTGCTTTTGTTGTTTGTTTGTTTGTTTGCTTTCCATTTCCCTGGTAAATCTTCCTCCATCCCTTTATTTTGAGCCTATGTGTGCACATGAGATAGGTCTCCTGAATACAGCACACCAATGGGTCTTGACTCTTTATCCAATTTGCCAGTCTGTGTCTTTTAATTGAGGAATTTAGTTGAGGAATTTAATTTAATTTAGTTTGAAGAATTTAATTTAGTTGAGAAATTTAATTGAGTAATTTAGCCCATTTACATTTAAGGTTAATATTGTTATGTGTAAATTTGATCCTGTCATTATGATACTAGCTGGTTATTTTTCCCATTAGTTGATGCAGTTTCCTCATAGTGTCAATGGTCTTTACATTTTGGTATGTTTTTGCAGTGGCTGTTACCAGTTTTTCCTTTCCCTATAAAGTGCTTCCTTCAGAAGCTCATGTAAGGCAGACCTGGTGGTGATAAAATCCCTCAGCATTTGCTTGTCTGTAAAGGATTTTATTTCTACTTCACTTATAAAGCTTACTTTGACTGGATATGAAATTCTGGGTTGAAAATTCTTTTCTTTAAGAATGTTGAATACTGGCCGCCCACGCTTTTCTGGCTTGTCGGGTTTGTGCAGAGAGATCTGTTAATCTGATGGGTTTCCCTTTGTGGATAACCCGACCTTTCTCTCTGGCTGCCCTTAACATTTTTTCCTTAATTTCAACCTTGTTGAATCTGATGATTATGTTTCTTTGCGTTGCTCTTCTCAAGGAGTATCTTTGTGGTGTTCTCTGTATTTCCTGAATTTGAATGTTGGCCTGCCTTGCTAGGTTGGGAAAGTTCTCCTGGATATATCCTGAACTGTGTTTTCCAACTTGGTTCCATTCTCCCAATCACTTTCAGGTACACCAATCAAATGTAGGTTTGGTCTTTCCACATAGTCCCTTATTTCTTGGAGGCTCTGTTCATTCCTCTTCATTCTTTTTTCTCTGATCTTGTCTTCATGGCTTATTTCATTAAGTTGATCTTCAATCTCTGATGTCCTTTTTACCACTTGATTAATTAGGCTATTGATACGAGGGTATGCCTCACATTTCCTTCCTCTACTGCCCTAGCAGAACTCCTCCATGAAGGCCCCACCTCTGCAGCAAACTCCTGCCTGGACATCCATACTTTTTCATACACCCTTTTAAATCTAGGTAGAGGTTCCCAAACCTCAATTCTTGACTTCTGTGCACCCGCAGGCTCAACACCACATGGAAATGGCCTATGCTTGGAGCTTGCATCCTCTGAAGCAATGGCCTAAGCTGTACTTTGGCCCCTATTAACCACAGCTGGAGCAGCTTGGATGCAGAGCACCAAGTACCGAGGCTGCACATAACAGGGGGATCCATTAAACCATTTTTCCTCCTAGACCTCTGGGCCCATGTTGAGAGAGGCTGCTGTGAAGGTTTCTGACATGCCCTGGAGACATTTTTCCTACTCTTTTGGTGATTAACATTCAGCTCCTTGTTACTTATGCAAATTTCTGCAGCAGGCTTGAATTTCTCCTCAGAAAACGGGTTTTTCTTTTCTATTGCATCCTCAGGCTGCACATTTTATAAACTTTTATGTTCTGCTTTCTCTTGAATACTTTGCTGCTTAGAAACTTCTTCAGCCTGATACAAAAAAAAAAAAATCTTTCTCAAGTTCAAAGTTCTACAGATCTCTAGAGCAGGGGCAAAATGCCACCAGTCTATGTGCCTAGCAAGAGTGACGTTTACTCCAGTTCCCAAAAAGTTCCTCATCTCCATCTGAGACCACCTCAGCCTGGACTTTATTGTCCATATCACTATTAGAATTTTGGTCAAGGCTTTCCAACAAGTATGTAGTGAGTTCCAAAGTTGCCCACATCCTTCTGTCTTCTGAGCCCTCCAAGTCTCTAGGAAGTTCCAAAGTTTCCCACATCTTTGTGTCTTCTGTGCCATCCAAGTCTCTAGGAAGTTCCAAAGTTTCCCACATTCTTTCCATCTTCTTCTGAGCCCTCCAAACTGTTCCATCCTCTGCCCGTTACCCAGTTCCAAAGTTGTTCCCACATTTTTGGGTATCCTTATAGCCGCACCCCACTCCTGGTACCAATTTACTGTATTGGTTCCATCTCATGCTGCTAATGAAGACATACCCGAGACTGGGTAATTTATAAAGAAAAGACGTTTAATTGATTAACAGTTCCACATGACTGGGGGGTGCCCTCAGGAAACTTATAATCATGGCCAAAGGGAAAGCAAACACGTCCTTCTTCACATGGTGGCAGCAAGTAGAAGTGCTGAGTAAAGGGTGGGGAAGCCCCTTATAAAATCATCAGATCTCATGAGAACTCACTCACTATCATGATGCCAGGATCAGGGAAACTGCCCCCATGATTCAGTTATCTCCATCAGGTCCCTCCCATGACACATGAGGATTATGGGAGCTGTAATTCAAGATGAGATTTGGGTGGGGACACAGCCAGCCATATCAGTCGGTGAGGAATCTATTGGAAAACTCCAGGAAAAGATGATGGTGTAGCACAAAGGTGCAGCAGGGAGGTTTTACAAGATGAAGAGAGCAGAAATGACTTGCCTTCCAGGCTTAATTTAGAATCTGAGCTCTTAACCACTGTCTGCTGCCTCCCACTGAGACCACTTTAAGCTCAAAAAATATCTAAGGAAGTAGGTATAAACTGCCTTGAAAATGGCTGATCATTTCATGAAGTGAAGCTTCAGATTGTTAAAGGAAAAACTACTTTCATAGCCAAATTTTAAGTCCTTCCCACCCTTCAAAGCCTTTACCAAGTTTGAAGAGTTATTCTGGCTCTAACTTGAAATCCTGTTACATTATATTTAATACTGCATGGTCTCTTTCACATCTTTGTGTAAGTTTTATAATTCCTCAACTGTATTATGAACCCTTTAAGGCAGAAAACAAGATTGCATTTATTCCCAACATTGCCTGAAATATATAGATGCCCTAAAGTAAAATAGATGTACTGAAATTTTTAAAGATTGTCTGATTGGTTGATTTTCACTGGAATCTCACCTAGAAAGTGGCTTACAAATAATGCAGATGTAAAGTTATTTTTAAATTCTGATGTAGAAAGAAAAGAAGAAAACAAAATATTTGTGCTATATGTGTAAATACATGCAGAAGAATAGGAAGAGGAAATAACATGATTTTTTAAAAAAGAATTTATTATAAAAGCAAAATTCTTCATATTTATATAGCACATTGTTGTTTACTTAGTCCTTTTACTCAATTTATTTAATTTTATCAACTCCCCATGATTTTATTCTCATATTGTTTTTTTTGAAAAGATCAAAATTATCTGATGAAAGATGCATAACGTATCGAGGGAAAAATCGATCCATGTATTTAAATTTCATGCACTGTACCTTTAGGATTTATATTTTATATGAACTAGTGAAAAGCAGAAAACATAATTAAGCAAGAGTGCATTCTGCTGACCTGAAAGTAGTGTTAGTTCTACTATAACTATTTTTACTTTTTTCAGATATGTTCCATGTAAAGGTCTGCACACATTGCTTCTCACAGGTGAATTAAGCACATCCTTAAAGATGTACTATCTGTCCTTCAGGATCTCACCATTTGGTGTTGGTTTTAAATGTAATTTACTAGTATATCCTTTTTTTCCTCAGCCACACAAAGACCACTAATTATGCTCATCTGTGTGCAACATTGCACAGTGTCATATTAACTCCCATGCATGTCTGTAGCTCCGATGGCTCTTGGATAGAATTACCACATCTAGGGTCTCAACACTTTTTTAGCTTTTCACCATGCATCCCTTCCACTGAACTCTTAATACCTTAATACAGCTCTCTCTCTATTATCTGTGCTAATGGCACAGCAGGGTAAGTGACAGCCACAGAAAACTTGTAACCTCAATTTAGCCTTTGATCCTCCCCCTTACTGCCCTTTACATGAGTTGCTAATGAGCAGTGAAGTTGACAGATTGAAATGTCACCCCTTTCTGCCCTCTGATACAAGTGTTAATAAGAATGAATATGACAAGGGTTTAACAGGACATTAGGAAGAGGAAAGCAAAGTCCTGGCTGACCTATATGACTGTCAGCTCTCCTTCATAATTAAGTTTATTTTAGATATTTCCTTTACAAATTATCCCCTAAGTTGGGGTTGAATATTGCACTCTTCCTATTTCTGACTCTGTGACCGAATAAGTCATTGAGTACTTCCAAATTACAGATTTTTCATCTATTCAGATCAGTCAACTAAAATATTCATGGCAATTTCATGACTCAAAGTATAGGACATGGCTTTCCATTTCAGATTTGTTCTCTTCCAATTTCTCACTAATAGATTCATAAAAACACAAAAAAGGATTGCAAGTCATAACAGAAAATCATGACTCAAAGCCATCTTATTGCCAGGAAATGAGAGGATTTTCTACTAACTGCATGATCAATGGAGCTGACTTCAGAATCCCACATGGTTGCTTATGCATATTTTGCTGCCATAAGTGGAACATGTCTACCAGGTTAAAGACAAACAAAGGGAAATGTTGTACCCTCGTAACTCCCAAAATCCTTTACAGAGACTCAGAGGATATTGCAACAGGAAATTCAGCAGCTATTCTTCAGAACAGGATACTTTTGGAAGCAACCCACTTCCCTAACGCCTCTTTTTCTACTTCTCTTCAGAGACTAACCTGGAAACCAACACAACAGGAAATATGAAATAAAGAGAGCTAACAATGATTTATGCCACATTAGAGATCTAGCATTTTACTTCTTTGAGTCATAACAACACAGGGTAGAAACAGACTCTGGAAACAATGTATATTTATATGTACAAGGTCCCTCTCAGGAGAAAATACCACTAAATTCAGAGCTATTCTAAAGTGATGCCTGTTGGAGCATGGAATTTGAAGAGAAACTGTAAAATATCAACCAGTCTTCCAGTTGAAGATCTGAGAAGGTCCAAGTAGCCAGGAAGCCAGATGGGGAAGAAACCACTTACTCTGTTTATTGGTAAATATCAGGATTGGAGACAACTCATGCCATTTCAGCATGAGTAAATGAAAATAACATGGAATTCTGAAAATATGGAGCAACAGAAGAATGGGAAGGTCATCCTGAAAATTTAGAGTAAAAGATACTTTTCAAAATAATTTACTACCATAACCAGAGAACATTTTTTAAAAGAATAGTATTATCAAAAGAGGCTATAAGATTTTACAATTTCATTTATGAAAGAAAATCATGAAGAAAGAACATTTCGATTGAAGACAACACAGTAAGTTATAAAGACAATATGCTGAGATATATTGTCTGATCTGAGTGAAATAAGGATTAAAAGGAATTAAAAATGCAAAATGAGAAAGAAGATGATGCTAAGAAGTGGAGACAATAGAGATTTAGTCCTCAAGTGATAGGTATTCTCAAGGGAGAAATCAAGATATTAATGAGGAGGGAATCCCTAAAACTGAAAAAGCATTGTCTAAATGTGTCAATTTAAATCATTTATCTTATTTCTTGAAATGTTATTGAGAATAGACCCATATTTAGATACATGTATTACTTAAATGTTTTAAATACAATATTTCAAGTGTACAAAAAAATAAAATTATTATAGTGAATACCCTAGTACCCACTATGCAGATTTAGCAAAAGCAAACATTTTGCTATACTTGCACAAATACTTTTCTTTAAGAAGCAGAGCTTTATGTGTGCTATTAAAGCTTCCCAAGCTTATTTCCTTCCTCCTCAGAAATAACAACTATCCTAAAGTTGATATGTATCCATGTTTTATAATGTCCTATAACTATATGAATTCACAAATTATACATAGGACTGATTTTTATATTTTAACATTACATAAATATCATCTGTGTGGTCCTTGTAGATTATTGTAAGAATTTTGTTTTTCATGTTGAATGAGACAAGAAACCATTGGAGGGCTTTGGGCAAAGGAATAGCATGCTCTTACTCAGTTTTAAAAAGATTCTCTGACAAACTAGGAAGCTAAGGGTAGAGGTGGATGAGATTAGCTTGGACCAAGAGTGATACAAGAGTAAGAGTAAGAAGTGAATATATTCTGAACCTATTTTCAAGATAGTGCCAAAAGCATCATTTCTAGCCTATTCATACTTGTATCCCCAGTGCCCATCACAAGGTATCGTACATAGTAGGCTTGAAGTGTGTTTTCAATCAATACTCCTTCTATGCTACCCCAAATTTTCATCCTGCATGTGGTAGGAAGGATTAGCAGGAGGCAAGAACTGCTAACTGTAATGTAGTCTATATCATACACTGATGTAGATGAACTTTCTCTTAATTATAGTCCACATAACAGTGATACTATCAGATTATATTGATTAATTATTTTGTGGAAAAGCTGACCATTTAAATTAGATAAATTAGAATATTCAAAATATACTTTATGTAGACTCAATTATCAATGATGCCTGTATAGGTTAGCTGGCTGCAGTTTATCCTGGCCCTTAGGCTCTTGGAAATGTTTTCTGTAGTCTTGATACTTGAAGCTTGATACTTGAGCTTGGCTGAATATATAATCTCATTCATACTTTTCTTGAGTGTTTTGAAAAGGCTGCTTCATTGTTTGTTGCCTTATTTTGATTTTGAGAGGTCAAATACAGTATATTATCTTGCCCTTGTAAATTACTTATTTATTTATTTATTTTTTTGGCCTGGAGATGCTCAGGACATTTTTTAAATCTAATAATTATATTAGAATATGTCTCAGTGCTGATCTCTGCAGGTCAATTTTCCCTGATACTGGGCCTTGTTTTGTTTTGTTTCAAAACAGGTCCCACTCTGTCACCCAGGCTGGAGTGAAGTGATGCCACCTTGGCTCACTGCAGCCTCGACCTCTAGGGCTCAAGCAATCCTCCCACATCAGCCTACCAAGTAGCTAGGAGCCCAGGCACATGCCACCATGCCCAGCTAAGTTTTTTTGTTTTGTTTTTTTTTTGTTTTGTTTGTAGAGATGGGGTTTTGCCATATTGCCCAGGTTGGCCTTGAACTCCTGGACTAAAGTGATCCACCTGCCTTAGCTTCCCAAAGAGCTGGTATTACTGGCATGAGCCACTGTGCCTGGCCACTTTTCTCTTTCATAAAATGGAAACAAAGATCAGTTTGTAACTTCAGATCTTTAAGGAGAAAATCCAAAATTCATTCACAGAAAAGAGCAGTGACAAGAAAGTGTTGGGAATGAGCATTGACTGTTTTCTGGACAAGACCAGTCCATGAGTGAAACATGGCTCTGAAATGAGGCAGCATCTTGGAAGAGCAATTACTGAGAAAATGGAAGTTCCTGTCATTAGAAAAGAGAAAAAAATGCTAATTTTTTTATTCAGACTTAACATTTTCTTTCCAAAACCACAAAGTCCTGCCTACTTAGCATAATTGGGTTTATCACATCTTATTTTTTAACACCAAATTTAAAAAACTCATATGTATTTGAAAAAGTAAAAACCATCATAAAGACCAAGATAGAAAATCCTCTAATGTCTTGTTTAATAAAGTTTATGGCATATAATTTTTAAACATTTTTTCAAGTTCAAAGAAAGTCTTGGGTATAATATCTAATTTGTGGTGCCTTTTTAAAAAATCTAGTGAGATAATTGATACCTTTAAGATAAATAGTGGATTTTTCTGCATTTTTAAGTGCTTTAGGTTTGTTGCTGTATTTATTAGGTTCTTTTCCTAGCATTGCCAATGCCAAATATTTACTTAAAATATGTAACTCTCCCCAGTAAACTATGCTTAGTCTTTTTTATTGTGGTAAAATATACATTACATAAAATATACCATTTTAACCATTTTTAAGTGTACAGTTCACTGGCATCAAGTAAATTCGCATTGTTCCATGGTCATCACTGCCATTCATCCCCAGAACTTTTCATCTTCCCCAACTGAAGCACTGTACCAATTAAACACTAACTTCTCATTCTCCCCTCCTCCAGTGCCTGGCAACCACCATTCCATCCTGTCTATGAATTTGACTACTCTAGGTATCTCATAAAAGTGATATCATACAGTATTTGTCTTTCTGTGACTGGTTTATTAACTTAGCATTATGACTTCAAGGCTCATCAATGTTATAGCATATGTCAGAATTTCCTTCTTTTTAAAGGCTGAATAACCTTTCATTGTATGTGTATATCACATTATATTTGTCCATTCATCCACTGATGGACACGTGGGTTGGTTCTGCCATTTAGCTATTGTGAGTAATAATACTATGTACACGGATATGCAGATATCTGTTTGAGCCCTTGCTTTCAATTCCTTTGAGCATATACCCAGAAGTGGAATTGCTTAATTGTGTAACACTTCTGTTTAACTTTTCTGAGGAATCATCATACTGTTTTCCATGCAGCTGCACCACTTTATATTCCCACTAGCAATTCACAAGGGTTTCAGTTTTTCTACATTCTCACCAATATTTGCCATTTTCTGGTTATTTTCTTAACAGTCATCCTAATGGGTATGAAGTGGTTAGTCTTATATTTCAAATGCCATTAGTAGTCATTAATATATCTATTCAATGAGTTTACATGTAATCAAAAATTCTACCAAAATAGCTGACAAAATTTTTTTGATTTATGGAATTGTATTATTAACTGTAATTGAAATTTGCTCAACATTGAATCACATATATTCCAGCACACTGCTATTCCAGATCTACCAACCACATTGCTGAAGACTAAGCAGACAAAAATAATTACTTACGTTTTTCAGATAGCAAGGTTACTGAGGCATCAGTGCCAGAATTCTTGCTTTGTTAATTTAATTCAATAGGCAAAATATACTCAGGGTAAAATGAAGCCAATTAAATCCTAATGTTTCCTTTCTGTGACATGAGAGTATTCCCATTTTAATCCTAGTGAGTATACTTATTAAGACATTTCCGTGCTTACTATCATTATTTATTTTATATTCTTTTCTCAAACTCTTTCCAAAGACCAAGTCTCAAAATTGGCCAGACTTTGCCTTATTTCCACCTTAAGCCCAAATTGTTTTTTAACTAGAGAAAGAATGCCTGTCAAAGCTGAGTTAAGGAATAGGCCTTTAAGGTGAACTAAAACATCACCTAAATAAATTAAAATTATGCTCTCACATCACATAGTTTCTTCATTCACTTTCTTATATAAAGCTGACAAATTGTAAACTGGTTCCTTTCCTACCAAAGTATGTGGCGCTCTTGAGTTGGGGAGGGAAGATAGTGGCTCTAAACTCTCTCTGCTGAATACTCAACTTGATACTTGCTAAAGTCAATAGCTGCAGTCAATTGAAATTCTGAAACCAAATAATGCATGACATAAACCTGTTTACTGGTGATTCAGTGGGTTATTTGTTATATAAATTAAAATTTAAAAGCCTTTATTACCCTTCCTTAGAAGTTTCCTGGTTTCACAAAAGAAACTGAAGAGATTAAGAGACACAAAATATACAAAATGTTTTGCACACATGGAAGCCAGAGAAAATATGATTTAGACGTGAACTTGATTTGAAAATGACTTTGTAACTAAGGTCATGAAAGACACTATATCAGTTAAAGACCATCAGGAAAGAGACTGCACACTCAAACTGGGTAACTGAAAAGGATTTAATAGAGGGAATATCTACAAGTTTGGGTAAGATTTAGGGAAGCCAATAAGAGATTTTGCCATCCAGCGAGGCATCATCACTCCTAGGCCTGCATGGGCAATGAAAGAGTGTTTTCCAAAAACCAGGGCAAGGATGAAGCCCCTCTGCAGCAATCAGCAGGGAGTAATCTAAGGGAACAGGTACCCCAATTTTTCCTCTTGGTCTCCCATTAGCTGTTGATGCTTCCTGTTGTCTGAATCTAATTGGAAGCCAGAGGACAAAGTAGCCCATGGATGTAGTCCATTAGCTTCCTGTAGCAAAGAGCAAGGGGTAGAATGGCGGTGAGTGTATCCAGCAGAGCTGCCTCTGTTTTCAGAGATTGTGTGTAATTAACACTATTCAGTTATAAGTAATAATTGAGAAATAACTACTGAGAAAAAAGATTATCAAAATAAGTTAAAATATATTTTATATTCCATGGCTACTATACATTTTTAATGCTCAATACAAAGAGATATGTAACTTCTATCACATAAAAAATACATTTTTTTCTCCCACTGGTAAACAAATGTAGAACCAATATCTAAGAATGGGAATTAGAAACAGTCCCAGTTATCATTCTGCCTCAGACACTCATCTACTGAAATCCAGTTCTGGTTGGGCTGATCTAAAAACAATTGGATGGTCCTTCTACTTACTTCTGATAAATGTAGGTACATTATTTTAGCACCTTTGATGTAGTAAGGTGAATATTTTTCATAAATGTTTGTTAACAGTAACTCCATTTTGATAGGCCAACAACAATATTTCTTCATTCTTAGCCTATAATAAAGTTTCACCTAGACATTGTGGTTTGCATCTCTAGATGTTTAATTGATCTCTTCTTTGTATCTTCTGTCTCCACTTAAATTTTTAAACACATAGAATACAATTAAAATAGCTTTCAATGTACTTGTTGGCTAATTCTAACATCTGTGTCAGGTCTGATTTGGTTTCAAATTGATTGGTTATTCTCAATATGGGTTTTATATTCAAATATGTATACCACTACTTTTTTGCATGCTAATAATTTTTTATTGGATGCGAGAATTTGTGGATTGTACCTTTGGGGTGCTGAATACTCTTATACTCCTATAAATATTCTTGAGCTTTGATGTAGGATATAATTAATTTACTTGGAAACAGTTTGATCCATTCAGATCTTGCTTTTCAGCTTTATTAGGCAGGAACAGAGCAGTTTTTAATTTTGATCTAATTTTGCCCCACTACCGAGGAAAAACTCTTCTTAGTATCCTACACAATGTTTGATTTATGAGGTTTTCTACTCTGGCTGGTGGGAAAACAGGAATTATTCCTGGTCCTGTGAAATCTCTAAAGATAATTACTTGTAGTTCTTTCCAGTGGTTTATGTCCCAGCCTTGGTGTTTTTTTCACAAGTGTGTGATAGTCAGTCTTCAGATGAAGATTCAGAGACCCTCTGCAGCTCTCCAGGGTGCTCTGCTGTGCAGCTCTCTCCTTTCAACTACTCCACAAACTCCGACTACCTTGGCCTGCCTGCAGTCCCAGCTCCATCTCCCAGTCCCAGGGATACTGCTGGGCTCCACCTGGGTCCCCCGTCCCTGAACCATGGCCTGGAAACTCTCCTGGAGAGGGGTAGTAAGCTGGGGCAATCATGCCTCATTAATTTCCTATCTCTTTGTGATTACTGTTCTTCATTGCCAGATGTCTAAATTCTTGAAAAATAATTGTTTCACATTTTTCCCAATTTTCTAGTTATTTTAGGTGTAAGAATAAATTTAGTCCCTGCTACTTCATGTTAGCTAAAGGTGGAATTTCTTGCTACTGCTACGCACTGCTTTTATTTTGATTAAAAGAGGATTTTTAATGTAATTATCAATATTTCTTTAGGCTTCATATTTTTAAAATATAATACAAATTACTTTTCCCATGGATGACTTTGAAACTACAGAAAATAAGTACTAGTAGCCATTATTATTGGATTTCAAGTCTTTTTTATATAAACGTCAATCTGAGGACATTAACTTTTTTCTGATACGTACAAGAAAATTATGCTGCTTCCATCTCCAATATTTTAGAACATTTCATTCAAGCGGTATTTTTGAACCCAAAGGAGAAATTTTGAAATAGATGCCTTTCATCCTTGTGCCTTGACCACAGCCTTCAGCTTCGCCAACATCACTTTTATTTATCTTAAAGATAAATTGTCTTCTGGTTTGTGATGCCTGCTTCCACTACAAGTAAAAATTAGAGCTCTCACAGTCTTTTCCAAGGCTATCAGATGACACTAGCTACAACTGTAACCAAAGGACAGTTTAATGCTTCAAAGTAATGCCAACTAATTACATCATGGGCTAGCCAGCATTCAAACATTCCATGCATCCCTTCTTCTCTTTTTTTTTTTTTTTTTTTGAGACGGAGTCTCGCTCTGTAGCCCAGGCTGGAGTGCAGTGGCCGGATCTCAGCTCACTGCAAGCTCCGCCTCCCGGGTTCACGCCATTCTCCGGCCTCAGCCTCCCGAGTAGCTGGGACTACAGGCGCCCGCCACCTTGCCCGGCTAGTTTTTTGTATTTCTTAGTAGAGACGGGGTTTCACCGTGTTAGCCAGGATGGTCTCGATCTCCTGACCTCGTGATCCACCCGTCTCGGCCTCCCAAAGTGCGCATCCCTTCTTCTCTAACATTCCAATGTGTACTGGGACTTAGAAAGTATAGATGTGGTCTGTCCCTGGAAAATGATATACATTATTCAAGAATAAGCAATCTTTACATGAACACTGATTCTAAATGATGCTTAAGTACCTGCTGAGGTCAATAAACACAGGATGTGCTGTATATATATTAGAATCACATCCATAATCAAAATTCTTTAGTTATGTCTACTATAGTATTAAAGATTTTGCCTTTTACTCTAGAATTCTGAGATTATCAGGGATTCGTCAGGAAAATCTACTTATTTTAACCAACACATGGCATTAATTAGGATTAAACTATTGAAGATAATTTGAAAATAAAACAATACATTTTTGTACTAAAAAGTATACATTATTCTGTTAAATTTCTCCTTTCTATATTGATGGAATCATAAGAAATGAAAAAATATTCAGTTTTGCAATAAGCAATAGATAAGGGGTGACTGGATCTCTTCTTTGGTAACTATTGAAAAAATAAACAGGAGAATCCAAATTGTCCAATTCTTTAAAATGGGGCCTGTTTAATTTCCTTATTTGCTTATACTCTAAACAGAATTTTTTACATGTAATAAAATCTGTATTTTACATTTGCATGGAGTAGGCAACTATCTTGCAAAATAAGAAAACAAGTGAGGACACAAGATAATCATTAATGTATGTTTTGAAATTCCAATAAATAATGTTTGCTAAATGCTTTAAAATAAGACAGATGGAAAAATGATTATTTCTCTGAAAAAGGGAGAAAATGGTATCGGAATCTATCAATCATGGCTTTTCATCCGGGAAATTTCTATCAGAGGTTCCTTCCTTCCTGCTGGGACAGACCAGGCCTTCCTGCCACGTGATGTGTGTTCTGACCCCTACATCACATTCCCTTCCTTCCCTCTGCACTCAGCCTCCCAGTGAGCTTCCTAGTCTCAAGAAGTCTGAACTGACACAGCCTCCACCCCTCTTCCTGGCTGAATGGGCTAGTATTCCCAGTTTGCTTGATTCATTCTCCCTTTTTCCTCCCTTCAGTGCAGTAGTCAAATGTAGAATTTTCATAATCCTGGCCCACCACCTCACCCCCTCGACTCTTCCACCAGTACATCACTCACTACTCTGTCACCTATTGTCCATTGGCAATTAATGCCTTCAGAACTTTTCTCATTGTTCAGTTTCCCAGGGTATATGTAGATTTTTCTCTTCATAAAAATCTCACCCAAATTCCACCATTGCAGTTGTAATAAATTCAGAAATATACAAGTGAGACCAGAATGCAAGAGTCAGGGATGTCCCAATTTATGCAACTCAAAGGTTGTCAGACTATAGGCCTCTTGAGGACTTAAGTCAGTGTCCAATGACAGCTGTTGAATTATGCAATTAAAGCCAATAATTTAATACTTTAATTTTCATCTGGTTACTGACATCATGTAAACACTGAATTAGATTGATGTAATAAAATGTTATAAAACTCTAGTTAAAGTCTAACATCTAAAATAGCTTAAGCTAATTAAAACAATACATTTCAAAATCTCTAAAGACATTTGTGCACTGTAGGAAATAACTGGAGACTGGAACAATGCTATGTATAAGTCAGTCTGTAGTTAAGACAAAGATTAATTTGTACTTATTAAATATAGCATTTTTCCCAAGTAACATAGAGAACATTTTTTTTGGATTAATCTCCTCTACCTCAGTTCTTTGACCTCTTCATTACCTGGCATTTCCAGGCTCTAGTGTCTATATTCAATAAATTATTACACTCTGTAGAGTGTCATCTATTAATTTTGTTTTTCATAGTACTATTTTTTACATCATTAGAATTAGTATTCTATTTTTTCAATCTAGCTAAGATAATTTCTCTTTTAAATTGATCCTATATGGCTTCTATATACTATGTTAGCTGTTAACTTCCTATTAAACTTTTCATAAAAGTAGCAATAACCTTCCATGTGTCTTGGTTCTCAAAAGCACCTATGACATAGTACACACCTCACTCCAGCCTTACTTGCATCCTAGCTTATAAATGATTCCTAAGCGGTGCTAGGATTGCTGCAGGTCAGCCTGGACTCGGGGTTTCCATGTCAAATTATTTATCTGTAACCAACCCAGTGCCGTGCATTTTCTATACTTTTCAATCAATGTCTGCTAACTGAATTAAAGGGAAATACAAGAATTTCTCCCATAAAGCAATATGCAGAATTAGGCAATATGCAGAAATTTATCAAAGCCATATGCAAAAATGTGTAGTGTAAAATGTGCTTGTTTCTTAGGGCATTAAAGAATACTGCCTTACTAGTTAATTAAGGAGAGTGGAAAACTTTGAAAATGTAATTTTTATTATGTTGATGTTTAAATTCAAGATACTTTCTGAAAAAATATGAAAAGTAAGTGTATCAATGTCGAGCTTTTGACTATGTACTTTCCTGGAGGTGTGACGTATCTATAAAGCATTGTTCTGTGAATGTATAACTTGGGATATATAAAGAGTTTTCAAATGTACCCAACACTGCTTAAATGGTTTATGTGCAATAATGTTTTTTATATACATGTTGCTCTGCCTAAATGATTTCTATTATAAATGTTCAGATCTCAAAAAAAGTCATTAGTAAAAATAAACTGTTGACATTGTAATTAATAGTAATAGTCTGCTATAAATCATTAGCTTATATTACTAAAGTTAAAATCACAGATTTTATTATTATGGGTTATTCTAGTAAAACTGCCCAAACTACCTAGAGCAGAGTAGGTGGCCTGTAACTCCAGCACAGCCCCTCCAGACCACAGGCAGGCAGGAGATATGCCTTCAATCTCCACAGCTGACGTTTGAGATTTTTCTCATCTCAAGAGTTTCTAATTTATTTATTTTTATTTTTTAATTTTTAATTTTTGTGGGTACATTTTATATATATAACACATACATATAAATATCCTACGTACTACATATATTTTTTGATACAGGCATATGATGTGTAATAATCACATCAGGGTAGGTGGGGTATCCATCACCTGAAGCATCTTTTCTTTACAAAAATCCAAATGTACCATTTTAGTTATTTTTAAATTCATAATAAATTATTGTTGACAGTAGTCATCCTGTTGTGCTATCAAATACTAGATCTTATTCATTCTATCTAACTATATTTTTCTACCCTCTAATGAGCACCATTTCCCCACCATCCACTACCCTTCCCACCCTCTGGTAACCATCATTTTACTCTCTATCTCCATGAGGTCTATGTTTTTAATTTTTAGTTCCCACAAATAAGTAAGAACATGTGAAGTTAGTTTGCCTTTCTGTGCCTGTCTTATTTCACTTAACATAATATGTCCCAGTTCCATTCATATTGTTGCAAATGACATTATCTTATTGTTTTTTATGGCAGAATAGTACTCCATTGTGTTTATGTAACACATCTTCTTTATTCATTTATCTATTGATGGACATTTAGATTGTTTCAAAATATTGGCTGCTGTTAATAGTGCTGCAATAAACATGTAAGGGAAGACATATCTTCTACATTCTCATTTCCTTTCTTTTGGGATATACCTAGCAGGGGATTGCTGGATCATACAGTAGCTTTTTGAGGAACCTCCAAACTGTTCTCCATAGTGGCTTTACTAATTTACATTCCTACCTCCAATTCCCTTTTCTCCATATCCTCACCAGCATTCATTATTCCTCTTTTTTGAATAAAAGCCATTTTAACTGGGGCAAGGTGATATCTCATTGTAGTTTTGATTTGCATTTCTCTGATGATCAATGATGTTGAGCACCTTTTCATATACCTGTTTGCCATTTCTATGTCTTCTTTTGAGAAATGTCTATTCAGATCTTTTGCCCATTTTAAAATCAGATTATTAGGTTTTTTTCCTATAGAGTTTTTTTGAGCTCCTTATATATTCTAGTTATTGTTCCTTTGTCAGATGGGTAGTTTGCAAATATTTTCTCCCATTACATAAGTTGTCTCTTCACTTTGTTGACTGTTTCTTTAGCTGCACAGAAGATTTGAATTCTTTGCCTAGACCAATGTTCTGGAGAGTTTCCCCAAAGTTTCCTGTAGTAGTTTCATAGTTTGAGGTCTTAGATTTAAGTATTTAGTCCATTTTGATTTTTTTTATACGGTGAGAGATAGGGGTCTAGCTCCATTCTTCTGCATATGGATATCCAGTTTTTCCAGAACCATTTATTGAAGGGATTGATTGTCTTTTCCCCAGTGCATGTTCTTGGCACCTTTGTCGAAAATGAGTTCCCTGTAGATATATGAATTTATATCTGAGTTCTCTATTCTGTTCCATTGGTCTAGGTGTTTGTGTTTATGCCAGTCCCATGCTGTTTTGGTTACTATAGCTCTGTAGTATAATTTGAAGTCAGATAATGTGATTCCTCCAGTTTTGTTCCTTTTGTTTAGGCTATCTTTGACTATTCTGAGTCTTTTGTGATTCCATATAAATTTTAGGATTATTTTTTCTATTTCTACGAAGGAGGTCATTGATGTATCTTTGTATGGTTTGGGTATCAGAGTAAAATTGGCCTTGTAAAATGAGTTTGGAAGTATACCCTCCTCCACTATTTTTCAGAATAGTTTGAGTAGGATTGATATTAGTTCTTCTTTAAATGTTGAGTAGAATTCAGTAGGCCCCAGGCTTTTCTTTGCTGGGAGACTTCTTATTATGGCTTCTATCTCATTACATGCTCTTTGTTCAGGTTTTGGATTTCTTCAGGGTTCAATTTTGGTAGTTTTATGTGTCTAAGAATTTATCTATTTCTTCTAGATTTTCCAATTTGTTGGCATATGGTTGCTCATATTAGCTTCTAATGATCCTTTAAACTTCTGTGGTATCAACGGTAATCTGTACTTTTTCATCTCTGGTTTTGTTTGGGCCTTTTCTCTTTTTTTCTTAGTCTGGCTAAAGTTTGGTCAATTGTGTTTATCTTTTCAAAAAAAAACAACTTTCCATTTTATTGATTTTTTTATTGTTTTCTTTGTTTCAATATCATTTATTTATGCTTTGATCTTTATTCTTTCTTTTATTAATTTTAGGTTTGATTTGCTGTTGCTTTTTCAGTTCTTTAGATGCATCATCAGGTTGTTTATTTGAAGTTCTTCTACTTTCTTAATGTAGGTGCTTATTGCTATAAACTTTCCTTAGTATTGCATTTGCTGTATACAATAGGTTTTGGTGCATTGTTTTTCCATTATCACTTTTTTCAAGAAATTTTTAAGTTTCCTTCTTAATTTCTTCATTGACCCACTGGTCATTCAGGAGCATATTGTTTAATTTCCATGTGTTTGTATAGATTCCAAGGTGTTTCTCCTTCATGATTGAGGGATATTTTTTCCAGATATATTATTCTTGTGTAAAAAAATTTTCCTTCAGCACTTTAAATACATCATGCCACTCTCTCCTGGCCTGTAAAGTTTCCACTGAAAAGCCGGCTGCCAGACATATTAGAGTTCCATTGTATGTTATTTGTTTCTTTTCTTTTGCTGCTTTTAGGATCTTTCTTTATCCTTGACATTTAGAAGTTTGATTATTAAATGCCTTGAGGTAGTCTTATTTGGGTTAAATCTGCTTGGTGTCCTATAACATTCTTCTACTCGAATATCAGTATCTTTCTCTAGCTTTGGGAAGTTATTCATTATTATCCCTTTGAATAAACTTCTTACCTCTCTGTCTTTCTTTACTTTGTTTTTAAGGCCAACAACTCATAGGTTTGCCCTTTTGAGGCTATTTTCTAGTTCTTGTAGGCATGCCTCATAGTTTTTATTCTTTTTTCTTTTGTCCCCTCCAAATGTGTGTTTTGAAATAGCCTGTCTTCAAGTTCACTAATTCTTTCTTCTGCTTGATCAGTTCTGCTGTTAAGGTACTCTGATGCATTCTTCAGTATGCCTAGTGTAATTTTCAGTTCCAGAATTTCTGCTTGATTCTTTTTAATTATTTCAATATCTTTGTTAAATTTAACTAATAGGATTCTGAATTCCTTCTCTATGTTATCTTGAATTTCATTGAGCATCCTCAAACAGCTTTTGAGTCATCTGTCTGAAAGGTCACATATCTGTCTCTCCAGGATCAGTTACTGGTGCTTTATTGAGTTCATGTGGTGAGGTCATGGTTTCCTGGATGGTTTCCATGCTTGTGAATGTTTATCAGTGTCTGAGCATCAAAGAGTTATTGGAAAGTTATATTATTAAAGGACTTCAGGGAAAAGAAGTTTTTGTTTAGTAATTCCATGGGAGAAAATTGGATTCAAAGAAACCTAGAAAAAATGTAGGATCCAGTTCAGTCTACAGGTAGATAATAAAACTTGAAAACATAACATGTTTCAGACTATAAGCCAATAATAAGTATATTGTATTCATCTCAATTTTTGCCGAATGTAATCAGATTAAGACTAATTTGCTCTAAATAAATTTAATTTTACTAGATTTGGTCTTATAGTTTACATAAGTATAATAATAATAGTGATTAGATTTCATATTGGACTTAGAAAAATTTTCAAAGCTAGGAAGACAAATCAAGCTGGGCTTTAGGTTTTATCTGTAGTACCTATAAACTGTTTTTTGTTTTTTAAAAATCTTTTTTGTGATTATAATTTACATACCATAAAATTAACTGGTTTCAAGTATACAATTCCATAGCACAATATCTACAAACAACCTTAAATACAACAACCTAGTTAAATCTTGCCACTATTTTAAATTATATATTGTTATAAAGAAAATATTTATATTGAACTTATGTAAATAAATATATGGTTATAAAATAAATATAGCCACAAATAGTTTTTGAATTTTGAAGGGACCAGATAGAGAGAAAAAGCAAATATTTTAATTCTGTTCACAGTATATGTTACCAAATTGTTGTACACTGGAGGAACCTTATGAGTTTCCTCAAATCTAAAAAATAAAGAACCATAATTCATTAAAGAACCATAAATATTTTAAATGAACATTATAAAATCATATTACTTTATCAGTTTAGTCCATATAATTAATTCTTGCTTTGTCTGATCTTGGTTAGCAGTTTCATGAATTCCTCAATGTTTTTTAATAAGCATTGGACATTTTTACTTTTTGGACAATTTTGGACATTTTTACTTCATGCATTGATTTTAAAGTCATCAGAAACTGTATTCAAAAGTACTTGTTAGAGTATTTTCTATGAATCTGATTGGAGATGTCTTTACAGAAAAATCAAAACTGTAAATGACAAAAACTTAAAATAGCCACAGTTAAAAATCTGATGAGAATTCTTTGTAGCTAACACAAAGAAATTGAGTCACTTCTACCGTATTTTAAGATGGCCAGAATTATGATTGACAGTGTCACAGAAGGACTATCAGACCTTTATAAATATTAAATAATTTTTAAAACATCAACACGTCTGCATAAATAAATTTTAAGAAAGATTTAGCATCACTAATTAGAGATGATTCAATTTTTCTAAGTAATCAAAAACCTAATAAGGACAGCAGAAAGCGCAAGAAAAGCACAAGAAACTATATGAATAAAACAAAAAAAAATCCTGTTTCTTAGGCTTATTACTTAAAACATTAAAAAGCAACCACACACACACACACACACACACAGATCTCCTGCAGTATTAGTGCTTCTCTTTATTGGAAGCCCATTTACATAACCTTGAAGTGGAAGGCTGTTGAAAAGGTATTTCAATTAAATTGGACACTGAAAGAGTATATGTCCATGATTATCAGTGTATACCATATTATAAAATAACAGTGTAAACAAGAGAACCATTACCTTGAGCAGGGGAATCTATAGCTTTCAGAAAAAGTAAAAGCAGGTAAAATTGTCTGGTTACATAGAACAATTTAGAGGCATCAAGAAAAGCAAAGAGTGTAGAATCAAGTTATAACGGAAAAAATATTGTTTTCTTAGTCCTTTAAGACAAACTTTCTCAGTGTTAGGCCACAATAGCACAAAAGCTACAGAAATGGATGAAAAAGCTAAGGAAGAGAGTAACCACTCTAGTTAAGCAAACTATGTACCTTTTCAAGGAGATAAGGAAGAAAAGCAGAAAGCAATGACGCATGACCTGTGAATCACATGTAGTGAGATGCAGTAAAAAGCCAAACCCTAGGCATGTGAATCTGAAGGGCTTTAAGAGGAAAAGTCTACTCAAAAAATGTAATTATCATTTTAAGTGAAAACAGCACTTCCAACTTGAAATTAGGTAGAAGCTGTAAAACAAGAAAAGCTGTAGGTCAGAAGATTGTTGAAAATTTAAAGAAATGGATTTGAGATTAAAATCCAAACCTCTTGCAATTTATTTTTTACTAAGAGTAGATCAACATTCTAGGAAAACCTTGTTGCTTCAAACACAGAGAATCAGATTCTGGTCCTGTATCAGTGCACCCCTGACATTAATGCTCAGTTCTTAGAAAAACGTATAATCAATTCCCTTCTAATCCCAGCCAACCCAATTACACACAAAATTCTCTTTACAAGATTTATAAACCCCCCATGACTTGTTTATACTTTTCATTATTCTCTTAAACCCCAATCTTTGTCCTATACTGTAACAGTTCATAAATTAGAACTGTATAGGTCTAGAAGATTTCTTAGTAAAAAGAAAATATTTTCTCTTACCTATCAGAATGGCCAAACCGCAAGCTCGTGAGAGAAATTCAATCAGCGGTATTCTTAGGACTCACCTGATTCTAAAACTCTGGTAGTGACTTACTGGGTACTCCCATAAAGACAGAGTTTCAGATGAAATGTCCATATACTTTTGGACTTTTTGGTAGAGTATAAGTAGTGTGAAAGGAAAAAAACTTGGGACCCCAATTCACTATGCCAAAAGGAAAGAATTAAGCCAAAAGCTGTCACACAAAAAAACTGCCTTTCCTATTGTTCCTAAGCAGAGAGCTACAGATAAAAGGTTAAATATCTCCACCAGCAGCTACTCTATGTTCACCTTATCTTATGTAAAGTGCCGATTTACTGAGCTTGAGACTATCACATAATTCACAATTCCCCTATCTGCTTCTTTTCTCTTACAACATGTGGATTCCTGTACCACTCCTCTTTTCTCTCCAGCCTGCTTTTCCTCTTTAAATACTGAAGCCTTCAGAATCATCTTTGGAGAAAGGCACAAACCACAGACTGTTTCTGTGATGTCATGTTCTTTTCTTCCAGGCATGTCCTTAACCTTGGCAAAATAAACTTCTAAATTGATTGAGACCTGTCTCAGATACTTTTTGGTTTAGAACAGACAGGCATTTATTAACACTTCCACCTTGTTTCTGAGTTATTCCCAAACAAAGCCACCAATAGAGTTAGAACAGCTAAAAAGGTTTTTAGTGACTTTTTGTTTCACATGTGTATAAGATGAGGCTCAGAGTCACAAGAATTTTGGTGCCAGAGTCATCCTGGAAGTAAGTGGAGCAGGACCCCTCAGGGGAGCCAGGAGATTTAAGGTGATAGCACTTCTTGCCAACTTGGTCCCCAAACATTTAATTAATCTAAAACATGGTAGTCACTACAGTCTTACAACTAAAGGATTTGGCCTTTGTTATTAAAAATCAGAATAAATGATGGAGATATCTAAAAGGAAAGGTGCAGACAAAATAACATTTATCAGTTCCATTATCAAAAAAAGAAAAAAAAGATCTGAGTGTTTGAAATTGTAGATTACAAGTCAGCCCACTTTCTTTTGCACAGCATTACTTCTTTTCCTAAATGACAACATTTCATCTGTAAGACACCCTTAGGTCTCTCAATTGCTCATTACAATATAAAGCCTCTATGGTGTAAGAGACAGTACATTCTGAACTGAGAGATACTCCACTCTGTCACTTTGCCTGCTCCCAGTAATCTCTGGTCTGCCTCAGCTCCACATGTGAATGACAGGAAAGACAAAGGCAAGCCAGGGGATTGAATGGGAAGTACAGCTAAATAGTTATGTTATTCATCTTCACTTTATGTCCAGGGTTAACAGAAAATGTAGCTGTCCTATGTCTTGGATTTAACTCTTTTCACAACTGAAGTGCTCCTTCACTCCATAATCCACTTTCCTACACTGACTTATTTATCCTTCTGTCCCCTTTGATGACAACGCAGCTCAGAGGAGAATGGTCAAGAGTGCTCTGAAGGAAAACAGTCAAGAATACCCTGGAGGAAAATGGTTGAGATCTTTCTAAGGTGGAAGTAGGATCAGCTACAAGTAATACTGGCTCCTCCACAACTGGCTGAAGGTGAAAAAGAGAAACTACCCAATAAGATTCACAGGTGCACTTTGGGAGGCTGAGGCAGGCGGATCACCTGAGGTCAGGAGTTCAAGACCAGCCTGGCCAACACGGTGAAACCCCATCTGTACAAAAAATACAAAAATTAGCTGGGCGTGGTGGTGGGCACCTGTAATCCCAGCTACACAGGAGGCTGAGGTAGGAGAATCGCTTGAACCTAGGAGGTAGATGTTGCAGTGAGCTGAGATCACACCACTGCACTCCAGCCTGGGCAACAGAGCAAGACTCCATCTCAAAAAAAAAAAAAAAGATTCATGGGTAGAGGATGGCAGAGGAGTGGAGGAAGCTCTTGTGTGTATTGGTTGTGATGGGCTGAATAGCTGGCACATTCTAACCTTCTGTAGGTAGGCAACACAGTCCAAGAGGTGCCCACCTACTAAGTTAGACAAAGCAGCAGGTTCCTCTAGCCCCTAGCTGTGTGAAAAACAAGCAATCTCATGATTCATGATGGTTCAGTGATTTGGTAGTTTGGACCCACATTCAGGTCACACAGTGGCTAGCATGAAGAAAACAAATCCAGCCGGGGAGGGAACCAACCAATTAGTAGGCAAGATCAGATCTGAACCTAGGCCTTGAAAAACTCCAGGAGCACTATCCAAATTATACTCTTTGCAAATGAGCTCACATCAGCCAAACAGAGATTGAACCTAATGAAGAAGAGCAGACCAAAGGACTGGAAAGCATAGGAGAGATGGGTTCTTGGTATTCTCTTATTCAGACATACAGGATACCAGACTTAAGACTATTTTTGGAGACTACTGGGTCCTTTGTTGATCTAGAAAATTGAATTCAATATAAGGACTTATCAAAGTTAATAAAAAATAAGTAGGACATTCATATAATAGAGTATTAAAAATATATCATCTTATATTTCATTAGTGACTTTCATTAATTCAACACACATTTATTTACCATTTACTATGGTTCCAAGAACTGTCCTAGACAATAAGATACAGGATGAAGAAGAAAGATAAGGTCTTCTCCCACCAGAAGCTTCTATTTTAGTGGGGAGACACCAAAATAAAAGGAAATAAGATTATTTTAGATACCAAATGCTATGAACAAAACTAAACAGATTAATAGTATAGAGAGTGGCATTGATCAGAAGAAAAATGAAATTGAGTAGTTAGGGAAAAGTTCTTTGAGGAAGCAACATTTGAGTTGAGACCTGAATGAGAAGAGGATATCAGCAATTTAAGATCTGAAGGAAGAGCATTCTAGGCAGAGAAAACAGCAAGTGTAAATCTGAGATTAGAGTAAACCTGCTGAATTTGAGGCATAGAAAGAATTCAGGGGTATCTGTAGTGTAGTCAGAGAAAGGGTAGGTGGCAGCCACAGAGGTCAGAGAAGTTAACATCTCATTATATAGCTTCATGTCCAATTTAATTAAGAAGTTATAATTTATCCTAAATGCTTAGCAGAAAATTTTAAGCAAAGATGTAACATAGTCTGATTTATGTTTTGAAAATATCACTCTGTCTATAGCATAGATAATAAAGTCATTAGGAACCATTATAAGAATCCAAAAATGACTTAGAAGGGATTTATTAGTCCATGTTACTGAAAGTTCAAAGGAAGAAAGGGCTTTAGGCATGGTTTAGTTGGGGATTTTACTCCACTTCTCTGAGATTCCAATGGCTTTGCCTCCTACTTGGTGGCTTCTATCTCAGGCTATCTGGGCAAAATGGCTACCAGTCTGCATACCACATCATGCTTTCTCCTTCATATCCAGAAGGAGAGAACAAGACGGCTCCCTCTGTCCATTTGACAAATGCCCTAAGATTTGCACAATTGAACTACCTTGAACCAATCCTTTGGCCAGATAAATATCAGGAGCTGCTTGGGTTAGTCCTGGGCTGTCTGAACCGAGTGCTACAACAACAGCACATGGATTTTCCTGATAGGCTTTAAGTCATCAGGGTACTCCCTAGAGATGGTAGTGGGGTCAATCCCACACAACCCACACAGCTGCCACAATACAAAGAGTTGACTGGAGGCTGTCAACACAATCACCATGTGTACAGGGAGAAATGGCAAAAAAAAAAAAAGGCAGAATCAGATAGAATACTTTTGACACAGTTGTCCATTTACAAGATAAGAGTGGGCCAGGCACGGTGGCTCATACCTGTATTCCCAGCACTTTGGGAGGCCGAGGCAGGTGGATCACCTGAGGTCAGGAGTTCAAGACCAGCCTGGCCAACATAGCAAAAACCCATCTCTACTAAAAACACAAAAAATTAGCCAGGCATGGTGGCAGGCACCTGTAATCCCAGCTACTTGGGGAGCTGAGGCAGGAGAATTGCTGGAACCTGGGAGCTAGAGGTTGCAGTGAGCAGAGATCACACCGTTGCACCCTAGCCTGGGTGACAGAGCAAGACTCTGTATCAAAAAAAAAAAAAAGTAAAAAAAAAAATGACTTGACCTGGGATGGTGGCAGTGGAGGTGGAAGAAGTGAATAGACAATATATTTTGAAGGCAGAGACAAGAAGACTTACTGCTAGATTGGGACTTGGGAGTTTATGCTACATTTTTAAGTATGATAAAACAGGTTAGAAAACACTGTATCTCTCCCACATCTACTCCAGTTCCTCTTTCAGAGCAAATAAAGATCAGGAGAGCAATGAATGGCAAGCCTAGGTTCCAGTCTACTGACACCAGAGAACAAGCGTCTGCACTTGCCAGCCTAAGTCCCTTCTAGGCAGCAGTGTAAACAGACAAGTCAGGCATGAAAAACTTAACAATTGGCACTTGTATCTTTAAAACAAAGGAAAAATAGAATGTGGGTTTTACTCAGATATTCTTGATCAAGCAGCCTCAATTCAGCCCTATTACACACAGCACAGGTTATTTTCCTCATGACCTAGGTCTCTGTCTGAGCCACAGACTCCTTTGATTTTCCTCCTCCAGCCCCATCCCACTATGTTACCATTACAAGACTGAAGCCTGAATGAATTAATTACATTCCACATGCCAAGCTCCTTGCTGGAGTTTTCATACATTGTCTCATCAATTTGAATATTGCCTCTATAAGTGTTATCGCCTTTCCAAAAACGAGGAAATTCAAGGTGTGTGGGCTGTCCATTTTGAGCAAAGTAAACTATTTTCTAAAAGCCCCCTGTGTATTGCTTCACACATTCTATGTTACACAACTGACTAACAATACTAAGGTTGTTACACAAATAAGAAAAATAAGACTTGAAAAGATTCAGTATTGTGTACCACACACCAAATTAAATATTGATATGGCTTGGCTCTATGTCCTCACCCAAATCTCATATTGAACTGTAGTCTCCAATGTTAGGGGAGGGAGCTGGTGGGAGGTGACTGGATCATGAGGGTAGATTTCCTTGTTGCTGTTCTCGTGCTAGCCAGTGAGTTCTCAAGAGATCTGATTGTTTGAAAGTGTGTAGCACCTCCCCCTTCACTCTCTTTCTTCCTCCTGCTCAAGCCATGTAGAACGTGCTTCCTTCCCCTTCTCTTTCTGCCATGGATTGTGTTTCCTGGGGCCTCCCTGGCCATGCCTCCTATACAGCTGGTGAAACTGTGAGCCAATTAAACTTCTTTTCTTTATAAATTACCCAGTCTCAGGTATGTCTTTATAGCAGCATGAGAACGGACTAACACAAAGGTGGAGTCAAAATTCCAGCCCTGCTGTTTTATTTGTTTTTGGAGTCTTTCCACCACCTCATAATGTTTTCTGGGTGGGGATGCACACCACTAAGTTGGACAGGAAAATACTGAACTGGGCTTTGGTGGATGTAGAGAGAGTGAGAAAACTCCTTTAAGTAGCCAATAGAGCAGCCCTCTTTCCTGACTTCAAAGTGTTCCAGGCCACTCCTGGGAGATGTTCTGACCCTAGTGAATAAACTTTCATCCTTTCTCCATCCAGGGATGTGAGTCATATACAAACATATGAGCTGAAGAGGCAGGTAATAGTAGTAATAACACATTTTTTTTTACTTTCATACACATTCATTTTCTCATTTGATTTTTCAGCAACTCTGAGGGATAAACATAGTGAATATTTTTACTCATTCTCTACTTATGAGGAAACTAAATCTCATAGAGGTGAAGGGACTGATTCAACACTGTTTGGTGCCAGAAGGGATACATTTTATCTAAATGTATGAAAATATATGCTACAGTAAGACTTCCGCGTAAACAAATAAATTGAGTAATTTTAATTTTTTTCCTCCTCTAACAACAGCATAATAGGTTAGGTAGTTACTTCATGAGCAGTGCTTTAGAGAAAGATGCACATGTAAGTGGCATTATAATTATCATAAAAACCATCTAAAAACCCCCAGATTTCCCGTCTGCAGATGACATTGGAGGAGGCAGCGATTTGGTGTGGATGGCTCTGAATGCTAATGTAGTTATTGTTTTCTACTCCTGTGTACATCCTGGGACCCACCAGCCCAGCACGGATGTGCTGGGGGTGCTGTGTGAGCCGCACACCCCCGCTGTCTTTCAAGGGCAGCCTTAAGGTCACAGTATTCTCCCTCAGGCTGGCACGGCTTTTCTTCTCACCCTGCAGGGCCCCACACTGTCATCTGTCAAGAGCTTCCTCCACATTTCAATGCAGATGAAATTCACTCAGACCATGTGTGACATCAATCTGAAAATAGCAATATGCATGGAACAAATTTGAGTTCAGTTGTGCGAAAGGCATTTATTGAGTGCCTACCATTTTCTGTACAAATTCTGAAAGAAGACTTAAGGCCATGGATAATGAATCATTTATAATAGTATCACATATATATGTATATAACATATATATATAATATTTAATATATACCAAAAGGTGGAAAGTGAAAGAACATGTATCAGCATGTTTCTCTTATTTATACTATTACAAAACATCTTCCAAAGCAGGAGCCATATTTGCTATCTTTTCTTTATCTATTCTCAGCACCTAGTAACTGCTATTCATTGAGTCAATGCAACAAATCAGTCTGTTTTAATGAAAGGAGAATCGATTTGGATTGGTGCCTATGCCTGCTTTATTCCCTGCCCCCCCCCACAAAAAAATGCAGAGTTAATTTGCTAGCAAGAGTGTATAGAAAAATGGAATAAAATTTAAAACACCTCTTTATCACCCTATTTTGTTGTTTATTAGCACAAATGATAATTAACATGTGGTAGCAGGTCATTTAACTTTAAATGTACTCACATATAACGTATGTGGAAAACCTAAATTAAAATCATGCCTTAAATGTGTAAAATATTTCTTTTCAAATGTAGTTATTGCGCTTCAGAAATTGCTTGATGGAAATTTTACCTAATATTTTTGAGAAGTAGTAATTATCAATGAATTCTAAATGATTACTTCTTCAGTGAAATGGCTGGATTTTTTCCTTGACTATATGGAAAGGAGCCCCTAAGTCTTGTATGTTAAATGAAATCTCTCCTCATTCTCTGACTAGCATTTTTGCCTAAAAGCCCATCTCCTTAAATCATCCTTGTCTAGTAAAAGAGAACTTGGCCATATGTTCTTAATTCACTTTATAACATTTTAAAAACTAAAGAGTAGACAAAAGGCCAGTCTGCAAGATTTGTCGAAAAAGCCAGGGATGTGAAAAATGAACAATAGAAGGCAGGGACTGTTCTAGATTAGAAGAGATAAAAGAGACACAGACAAATGCAGTGCCTGAAACTTCATTGGATACAGGTTTAAAGCAGCTAAAATAATATCTGGGGGACAATCAGGAAAACTTAAGTGCATGTTTGACAGTATAAAATTATTAATTTTCTGAAGTGAAAGAAATATGGTTGTTACCTATATTCTTCTTTCAATTTTTTGTTAGATTTTAAATGCTTCAAAAGAACAATATTGAGGCTATAGGAACCCCAAAAGGAGGGAGCAGCTGTGAGAGATGGATGAGGCGCTCCGCTCTGCACCTGGGTTTCCACGATGCAGCACCTGTTTAGGGTTCACCTAGGTGTTAAAGGCCCACATGCTGCTGACAGGAAAAGCATTCATGTCAAGCTTTGCTACTGCTTACCTTTCATTAGCAGCAGCACCACTGAACACTCTGCAGGACAAAACGTACATTCATTTATTCATCCCTTCAATAAACCTGTATTAAATATCCCCATGCTAGATAATGAAGGTACCACAATGAATAAGAAACTGTTGCCTGTCTGCAGGCTGCTCAAGGATATCTATATGTTAAGTGACCACAGAATTTATCCACGTAAAAGCATGTTTGAGAGTGAAAGAGAATATGCTAACACAATCATGAAAACACATATAATTAAAATATTTATTGAGCAACAAATTGTGGTTTTACTATATTGGTCCTATTGTATTACATTGGTAGTTCTATTAAAAACTTTTAAAAAATAAAATTACTTCTAAAAATTGAAAATAACATACATTCTTGCACCTTAAATAATTTTTAGAATTATTTTGTTATATTGACTACCTGAATGCTTTAAAAATGAAATAAACAAAACAATGACTGTAGTGCATATTCGGTTGCTTAGCTGCATCTGTCTCTGTTACTAGTATTTTCTTGAAGAGTGCATTTTTTCCAATAAGCATCTTATTATTTTTGTTCATCAAATTGTAATGTGCAAAGTGTTATTTTGGTGGTTAATATATTTGAAATTGTTGACACCCGAAATTGACACTTCTCTACTTTTTTTTATTGGATAATATGTTCTCCCCACAGGCACTGAGGTTCCTGGCAAACTCAGAGCCAGTTATGAAGAATAGTCTCAATTCTAATTTCTTTTAATTGAGATGTATGAATGTTTTACCCCAATACTGTCACAAGCAATGCTTTTTGCTTTCCTTCAGAGTACAATTTCTTTGACAAATTATTTCGTATGAAAAGAGAACTTGTGAAAAAACATAGCCTGAATTTATATACTTTTGAATTTTTTGCCAAATATAAATCCTGCAAAATCTAAGCGTTCTCAATATCTTTCAATTCCAGATGTCAATATAAATTATCCAATTAAAAATTGGCACTCCATCAAAATATTCTTTCTACAAGCCAAGATACTCAAAATTGATTCCTGTGCACACTGTTTGAGTTCCCCATAATTTCTTCAGTTTCTCCTTGGTTTTGTAGAAATAAGAAGTTTTTTGGTTTTTGTTTTTGAGACAGGGTCTCACTCTGTCACCCAGCCTGGAATGCAGTGATGTGACGTAGGCTCGCTGCAGCCTTGACCTCCCAGGCTCAAGTGATCCTCTCACATTAGCTGCCTGAATAGCTGGGACCACAGGTGTGCACCACCACGCCTGGGTAATTTTTAAAATTTTTTGGTAGAGATGGCATCTCCCTATGTTGCTCAGGTTGGTCTCCAACTCCTGGGCTCAAGTGATCCTTCCACCTTGGCCTCCCAAAATTCTGGGATTAATACATTTAACATTTTCCATATTATAGGCTTTCTTTTTTAAACCAACTTTTTCTTTTAGAATAATTTTAGAGTTACAAAAAAACTTTAAAAGTAGTGCAGAGAATTCCTGTATATCCTTGACCCTGTTTCTCCTTTTGTTAACATCATGCTTTAACCATGGTACACTTTTCATAACTAAGAAATCGACTTTGGTACGTTGCTATTAACTAAACTCCACCCTTTATTCTAATTTCATTAGTTTTTCCCTAATGTCATTTTTCTGTTCCAGGATCTCATCCAGGATACCTCATTACATTTAGTCGTCATATCTCCTTAGTCTCATCTTAGTCTGTGTCTTTGTTTTGTTTTTGACGACCTTGATAGTTTTGAAGAGTACTGGTCAGATATGTTATAAAATGTTCTTCAGTTTTTGTTTGATGTTTTTCCTATGATGCACTGGAGTTATGGGTTTGGGAGAATACCACAAAGGTGAAATGCCTTTCTCATCACAGGATGTCAACATACCGTAGCACTAGTGATGTTAACCACGATCACTTGCTTAAGGTAGTGTTTGCCAGGTTTCTCTACAATAAAGTTATTATTTTTCTTCCTTTTCATGCTCTATTTTTAGAAGAAAATCACGAAGCCCAGTCCATACTCAAGGAGGAGGGAATTATACTTCCATTCCAGGGGAATTGTATATATATATTCAGTGCAGATTCATGTATAATCATACTATGCTTTCAGTTATAATCCAACATTATTATTATTTTGTTTTTCAAATTATTCCAATGTGGCCACTGGGAGCTCTTTCAGGTTGGCTCTTTTGTCCCTTCGGCGTGCCTTTATCCTTTGTTTAAGGGGTTCTTCCTTGCTTCCTGGGGCTACAAATGCTTCAAGCTCATCTTATATTTTCCGTGTTCCAGTCCTAACTGAAACTGAGAGTTGCTGACATCAACCATTCTCAAAGGATCCCTGGTTGCTTTTATTGGAGAATGATGTTTAGAAAAGCAACATCTGGGATCTGGGTGCAGGCTTTCTTTATAATAATTTCAACTCAGTAAATGCTGCCAAAGCTGACTTTTTGACATTACATTCACAGAACGGTTTAATGATTGATAGATTTACAGGTGACTTTTTAATATACTAAAAGGTTAAAAAGCTCATTTACAAAAAGTTGAACGCTGTTGTAGAGCATTAACATCTATTTGCAAAGTAGTTCTTCAAAGGCTAAAACACTTGTAAAATTCAATTGATGATGGGAAGAAAAGAGATAAAATGCAATTTGCCACGTCAAAGCTTGTTTTATGATTCAACATCAACTTCATCGCAAATATTTTATGACATTAACCATGTGAGATATGTTAAATTCTTTAAACTGCAACAACTACAGACTGTATTTTAACAGATATGATATCATAGTTTGTTTGAATACAATTATGGTTTATCTGTACACGACAAACAGCTTTGAATTTATTTCTTCTCCATAGATGTTTATGTTAATACAAATGTTATATTTACCACAAAGCCTTGCTCCACCAAAATTTAAATTCACATCATTACCACAAAACAGATAGTTTCTCTTTAATATTAAACATTTTATCTAAGTTTCCAGTAGCTTCAGAAAGTTGTCATTTGTTTCACTTTTTCAGAATGCATTTCCAAAACTTTATGCTTAGGAGTTTATGCTGAATAATATGAAAAACCAAAAATGAATTTAAGCAAATCACATCTTCCTGTTTGAAATTCCCTCTTGCAGGAGTTTGGAGAATTGGTTTGTTGGGAGAAGGAATGAGCAACTTATTCAGTAATTTATGGGGGAAAATGAAGACAGCCTGAGCTAAGGCAGTGGTTATGGAGATGGAGAAGTGAGCTATCTCAGTAGATGTAAAGGTACTACATTTAACTGAATTTGGTGCCTACACAGATTTGTGAAGTGAGAGAGAGGAAGGAGTAAAGCATGACTTCTAGGTTTCCAATTTGATAACTAGGTGGTTAACAGAACCATTAATGAGATGAAGAATAAAGGAGGAGAAGACTTGGTAAAAGACTGTAATCTCAGCACTTTGGGAGGCCGAGGTGGGCAGATCACTTGAGGCCAGGAGTTCGAGACCAGCCTGGCCAACATGACAAAACCCCATCTCTACAAAAAAATACAAAAGTTAGCAGGGTGTAGTGGGGCACTCCTGTAATCCCAGCTACTCGGGAGGCTGAGGCACGAGGATCACTTGAACCCAGGAGGCAGAGGTTGCAGTGAGCTGAGATCATGCCACTGCACTCCAGCCTGGGCAACAGAGTGAGTAAAAAAATAAAATAAAATAAAAAACTTGGTAGAAGACATGAAGGAATGAGGAGTTCAGGTTTAGACAAGCTGTCTGAAGATATTGTTTTGGGAGTATATTCTTTAGTATATAATTGATAATTGAAGCCATAAAAGAGATCACATGGGGTTGTATAGAGAGAAAAGAAATCTAAGGAAGAATTCCAGCAACACTTAAAGGGTTGTTAAAGGAGCCTGGGAAAGAATGGGCCAACACACAGAGAGGAAACATCTCTGAATGAGAAAAAAAAAAAGAAGGTATTTGTGTCCCATCTGAATGCCTGCCAAAGGGTAACCTCTGCAGAGGAGAATTTTAATAATCAAGTAGATAGAATGAGCTGTCCTGTGGATACCAGTCAGTTTCTTTCTTTCCTGCCACTTTTGTCATTGGCCAATGGTGTCATTAACAAAGTGGTCCTGATGACAGAGATGGTGGTTATGCATGAGCTCAGCAACATGGACTTCTACTCACCAAAGTCAACTTGGATATGGCCACAGTTGAGTGCCCAATCTGCCAGCAGCAGAAACCAACACTGAACACCAACATGACACCATTCCCCATGGTTATCATCTAGCTACCTGGTGGCAAGTTGATTACACTGAACTACTTCCATCATGGAAGGGGCAGTGTTTTGTCCATACTAAAATAGAAACTTACTTTGGATACAAACTTGCCTTTCTTGCATGCAATGCTTCTCTGCCAAAACTGTCATCTGTGGATTTACAGAATGCCTTATCCACCATCATGGTTTTCCACACAGCATTGTTTCTGATCAAGAAACTCACTTTACAGCAAAAGAGGTGCAGCAACGAGCCTATGCCCTCACCAATGCAGGTGGACATTATCCCATTCATTGAGGGTTTGCACAGAACAAATAAGTGGACTAATGGTGAATTCACTCTCCCCATTTGAGTTGGGGCATTTGTCTTCTCCTGCCCCTGGACATTGGAGCTCCTGGTTCTCTGGCCTTAGGAATTAGAACAGGAGTTACACCACCAGTTCTCCTGGTTCCCAGCTTGCAGATGCCAGACTGTGGGACTTTTCGGTCTCCACAGTCATCATATAAGCCAATTTCTATTATAAGTCTTTATCTCTATATCTATCTATCTCTAATCTATATATCTACCGTCTACATTCTATTCATTCTGTTTCTCAGGAGAACCCTAATACAGAAGGGTTGCAGGATGGGCTATTGAATCTGGAAAACAGGAAGAAAGAGAAGGGCTCAAGAGACTGTGATCTCTGAGAAATCACACCTTTGCGATAACAGCAAAGAGGGAGAGATAGATGCTTGTGGTCAGAGAACAGAGTTTAAGATTTATGAGGTGGAGAAGTTCAGGATAATAACCAGTTCTGGGATAGGACCTGGATTATGTTTGACCTATGTGTGATGTCAAGGTAGAGATTATTAAAAGACACTGAGGAAATTGCCATTATTCACCTTTTTAGGTGTAACCTAACTGGGGGCCTAACCTAATGTCATAAATCAGGGTAAGAAATTTATTTTAAAATTCTTATATAGCCTCTTTGTCAGTAAGCAAAGTTTACCTTAGCCCATGTGATTTACCAGAAACCCCTTGTAGGTCCTAAAATTTGAATAGAAGTTGGGAATCACATGCTTGTGTGCACGCTAATGGCTTGAGCTGGCACTTAGTTGGCACTGCCACCAAGTGGCCAGTAGGGAGAACTGCATTTGATGCTAGCGCTGGTTCTCAATGAGGTATTTGCCGTTCTGAGATTCAACTCCTCAAGCTCCGGAGCTACCAACTCTCCAGGGGAATATTTGTGTGACAGCTTTCCAGTGAAATGTGCAATCTGTCAATCCTTTAGATGAGAAAGTACTTAAAGGATGTAGCTTGATGGATGAGCTACT
The DNA here is from genome assembly GCF_003255815.1 of Theropithecus gelada. NCBI lineage: Eukaryota > Metazoa > Chordata > Mammalia > Primates > Cercopithecidae > Theropithecus > Theropithecus gelada. The sequence continues at coordinate 99,048,403 of NC_037671.1, read as the reverse complement.
CTAGCATAGTCACAGTTTTTTCTTTGACAATTTGGGAAAAGGTTGTTTTCAGAATAACTGAACACTTATAAAAACAGAGACTCCAAACATTGAAAAACAGAAAAAGTATGCATATTTGATGATATCATTTCTATATACAGACTTGAGGCTTCAGATCCTTGCAAATTTCCAATAGGGAAGGACATTGCAGCATGGCAGACCACGTGAATATACACAGGGAAGCATCATGAGCATGGCCTGTCCATTGCCTTTTGCCTTTGTCTTGTGTAACGGTGCCATTTTTACTATATATACGAGGACACTGTGTACCTTTGAAATACATATTTGAAAGACAAAAAGGTGAAATTGGTCAGAATTGAGAAGCAAAGAGTAAACCAGTGGACCCTGTCCAATATCTCCTTGACTTTATGGTGGCTCTTGATTAAAATTAAGAAAAAAAAAAAATGGTGATTGGGAGATGAATAGCTACCTTCATTTACTAAACAAATTCCACAACTATTAATATTTATTGAGTACTTACCATCTATGTAAGGTAACGTCCATAGTGCTTACCATGTTCTAAGTGACGGAGACACAGTAATAAACAAAAGAGGCCAAAGGCCCTTGTAAAGCTGACATTCCAGCAGACTGAGGTAGATATTATTGCCCCTGCACCACAGATAAAGAAGCTGAAGCTCAGAAATGTAGCAAGTAATTGACCGAATGAGGTATTAGGCACTGGTCTGTTCTACAACAAAATCTGTGCTTGTTATTTTTATAGGAGCAAGGAGGTGTAATCTCTGACCCTTTGTTACACCTGAGAACTGTGCCATAATGATTATTACAGAAGGCTTTCTGACATACACAATATCATTGACACCTGAAATCTTTCTTTAAACTTACCTTATGAGAGTCAGGTTTACTAAGTGTCTCCACATTCTTCTGTGACTTTTTAAAAAATTACACTGTTTATTACATTATATTGAAATTAACTTGTGTATGTCTATCTCTCTCATTGGATTGTGGGCTCCCTAGAGCAGAATCATATCTTATTTATCTTTATAACCAAATCAAGTTCAGGCACTGGCAGGAGTCAAAACCCAGTGGTGCAGAGTAATTCTTGACAAATTCTTGTTGGCTTGAACTTGTCTGAGCTTTAGTCTGTATAGGGGGAATGGAATTGCCAATGGAAAGAGAGATAGACTAAGAAATCTCACCTTTTAAGTGGATATATTTTCTTCTGTGAGTATAATACCTCTAAACAGCCTGAAGGACAGTGCTCTCTGCTACCACTTATGATCACATAGTACTTTACATTTGGTAAATTATTTTACACTCATTACATTTGTTTGCCTTATGAAGTGGGTGGGGTGGGGCAAGTTTTACTTTCCTCATTTTATCCATAATGAAGTTGAGGCTCCCAAACAATAAATTACTTCCCTCAAAGCACACAACTTACACAAGGGGCCTTTAGACTTGATTCCAATCCATACCTAGACCCATTACATAGATCTGTCTTCCCTACAGTGCTGCTACTATGAATTTTATCAATTCCACTATAAACATGTTTTATAATCTGGAATTTGTCAAACACAGTACGTCTTTGTTATTAGATAGTGGAGCTATTTTTACTCAATACACAAGGACACAATGTATCTGAAATAAAGAGATGAAATTCACCAACATTGAGAAACAGCAAACCAGTGAGTTCTTTTCAATTTCCCATTGAATTTATGGCGGTGCTACACTAAAATTGAGTAAATTAGATCATTTTTGTGAATAGCTATTACAGTAAAATGAAGGACATTTATAAATTATTTATAAATCATATAATTCAAAAATTATTCAAAAAGCATAAATGTAAATATTAAATGTAGGCATTTAAACATTTCACTCTCAAAGAATGAATGCATGGGAGGTGAAGGATATGACGCTAATTTGATGGGGACATGAAATGTTAAAACCTTAGAATTCTGAGCTACTGCCCCCCAAGAAAGATATTAATGTGTACACAGGAAGTTTCATGGCACCCACATTTCTGCTCTGTTTTCAGCTCTTATCTCAAAGACAAAGGGAGCAGACTATAACACTCCCATCCCTTTCCCACAGGGTGAGCAGGACAAATAGGTGGCTGCCCCATTAATCCATTACACTGGCATAAGATGCAACTAATAGTCACATCAGAACAGTAGGCATTAATTGGGATTGTCTCAGATAAACTGAAATATATGGTAACCCTTGTAATAAGAGCATGCATTTCCCAGAGCATTTGGGGAGGCAATTATCCCTACAAACTCTGAAGCCAAAGTGAAACTTGTGCAAATTAATTGAGACTGAAAACCAGCCCTGGCATTTCTACCTTAGCCCAAAAAGCACTGGAGACATAGCAGGGGGTTACGGAACCTGATGCAGCAGGAGAAATACAGAGTGGATTAAGCCAAAGACAGTTCATTGAAATTTGTTTCCTCAAAGTTTCTCATAATTCCTAAGGATGGAGTTGGATATTAACATCCACTTTCTCTTTTTATATTATATATATAGCTTATTATCTATAGCCTTAGGGCAACTGTTTAGTAGAGTACGTAGTTCTCATTCCAAATATTAAAGATGGTACTTCACAGTGAATCTTGGCGATTGTCTGTCTTAGAACCCAAGGTAAAGCACCCTTCATGTTTTTTCAAAGAATAAAAACTAGGCTGTATACCTCAACTCACTAACCCATCAAAATTCTGCTACCCAACATGAGCAAACTCATAAAAATGACTTCCTTTAAGAATACTCAATTAACATGTCTTACTTCTATCTTAGGAATGGATATCATACTTTCATTTCATTTGCACTGTATCTATTCATGTGTTTATTTTCACCACAAGATTGCAAGGTCCTCATTGGCGGGGATGACATCATCTTTGTACCCCTAGTATCTGGAATAATACTCTAAGCATTTTATTATTGGGAATAAATGTCTTTTAAAAGTACCACTTTTAAAATAAAAGATTTTTAAAATGAAATAATTTTACTAACACATTAGTTAATAGATAGCACCGTACCATAGACCAGCCAGTCAGGGGCTAATATAGTGGGAAGAAAGAAGTCCACCTAGAATAAGGAAAAAGTATAAAAGGTCAACTGACTTTTCACTTTGTTTTGAGACATTCCAGGTCATAATGTTTTATGCTTACTGAGACAGCTTACATGATAAGCTGTGACCATTCCTCAGGAAGTTGGAAAGAAATAAATTCTTGTACAAACATCACTCCCAATCGTAGTTGTTCAACATGAGCACATGTATTTGAAATGAAAGCATAGGCCAAGGCCCCTTAGGGAATATAAACAGATATCAACAATGATTCATAGTTACCAAATTAAATGAAAAAGGAGGTGTTTTCTACATGTTTCCTGCAACCCCTGTGTTTTCTTTTGTGCTTGAAAGCAGTTCCAAGCCTTGGCATTGTGACTAAGCTTAAAAAAGAGTTCTCCTGAAAGTGCTCCCCATTTCTCAATAACTAAAAGAAAAAGAGATCAGCCAGTATTTTAGGTTATTCATTCTCATTTTTAACACCAACATAGCTGCTAAGCAACTTTAATGGCAAATATTAGATTTGTTATTTGAAAAAATGAATTTAATTAAAATGGATCAATATAATTCATTGGTCATTTATTAAAAAATGAATGTTCTTTATATCAATTATAAAATCATTCTGAAATTTGGCTAGCACCAGAAGTGGAAAATAATTTTTAATCATTTAGAAATTTAGAGCTGTACCAGACAAGTCACTGATGTGAAATTTAGCAGCCATGAGAAGGTAAATGGGAATTTACTAATAAGCAAACTTTTTAAATCTGATGGATTGGTAAGGCTTGAAAATCATTGTCAATTGTTCTAAGAGTTCATCCAGGTTTCTTAATAACAAGTTTAGGACTTAGGCAAACTGCTCTTCTTTTTTGTTTTTTAATCCAAAGTGTATATTTTATATGATATTATTATAATATAAAGGTAAAAAATGAAATGAGTTTGGGAAGTAATGAATTAATGCAGTCCTTCTCAGAGCCTTTAATATATTAATGTGGGCTATGACTCTGAGAAGAGGGAGTTATATGTGGCCCAAACTCTTTTGACTATTTTATTAGTTATCTACTGCCACAATAATTCCAGATGGTAAACCACACCAAAACTCAGTGTCTCCGAACAATCATCATTTATTCTTATAGAGCTGAAGTTTGACTGGAACACTTCTGGTTCAAGCAGCAGGCCTGGGAATTTGTGTTTTCTATGCTTCTCTTATCCTCCCTGGCTTAGCAGGCTAACCAGGACATGTTCTTCTTGGACAATGCCAGAGGCACAAAAGAGGCAGTGAAAAGGCAGTAAGTTTCTTAAGTCCTACTGCTAAAATTGTCATACTGTGTCTGTAATCCCTATTCAACTAGACAAAGCAAGTCACATAGCCAAGCCCAAAGTCAAGGAGTGATGAAATATGCTCCATCTGTGATGAGGCCATTGCAAGGAGTGGATCCAAGGAGGGGTTAAAGAGCTAGGACCAACAATTCTCTCACAACAAAACCCTTTGTTTATGGATCATCTCATGGAACTAGTGCTCCACAGGACACACTTTCGGAAACACTGCAATATCTCACTGCTTTTTATGCAATGCTTATGTTAGTGGGCACAAAATGACATCTGACTAACTTCCTGAGAATTTCCTAATTCAGGCTAATTTCCTGAGATGCTGCAGCCTGAGAGACATTTTAAAACATTATAATCTAAATGGAACCCACTACTAGATTCCTAGCAGAAATTCTTCATGTTAATTGGTCTTTAAAATCCCTTCTGTTGTCAAAACTCAATGAAAATTCAGTTCATAGAATCAATATGGACACAGTGGGTTCAGTTTAGAGAGAAATCATTTTCCTAGAGAACCTCAGTCAGGATTCTGTAAAGGATTTTGAAGGGAATCAGATCCTTTGATAGGAGTGGATGATTAAGACTAAGTTCTCAGAGACTGTACTTCGAGGAAGTGCAGAGCCAAAGACCAAGCTGGGTAGCAGGTGATTGCAGAGACAAGTAATATCCCAGCCCAGGCTAGTGAGGCGCTCAGGAACAGCCTGGGTCCTCAGAAGAAAGCCATGCCAAGTCAGCACAGGGATGTTCCTGAACAATCCCTTAATGAGAAGGAATAGAGATCAGAACCCACTGCGGGCACTCTGCAGTCTATGGTATATATACGTGTGGAACACAATAAGCCTCATCCTCATCAGCACGTGGGGTCAGTCATTGCATAAATCTCTTTTATTTTTATAAAACCATAATTAATGAGACTCACCAAAAATCCTTGAACCAAATGAAAGTTTTTCTGATAAGCATAGTCAGAAGTCTGTAGCCATAGTAGGACAAAACCAGGTCAGCAGGAGCTCTGCCCACAAAGCCACCTCCCAACACATAAATTGCCAGTAAACTGAAGTGCTTTGTCTGACAAACTTCCCAGTTTCCAGCTGAGAAAAAAAGGCAGGGACTTTACAGAGGTGGGATTTTAACTGGGCATTCTGGCTCCCTTACCGTTATCTAAACCATGTGACCTCATCAGAAAGCTCAAGGTCCTGCGTGAGAATTGGGTGGGATTCTATTTCCGGTTCAGCCTCTGTTTCACTGTCTATGGTTTACTGTAACTTTTAACCTCAGTTTCTTTATTAGCAAAATGGGATAACACCCATCTTGTGTACTTTCCAATTATTATAAAAATAAAGAATGTAATGATACTTTTTAAAGTATACATAAAAAGTGGCACTAAAATGTAAGATGAGGCCACATATCCTCCATTGACATCAATGGAAATTGACAAACATAAGCAAGGATGCAATTAAGCCTCATATGCTAATGTTTTCCTAAATAGTGATCTCTAGCACAGGCTTTCTAGCCACCAATGCCCTATAAAACACAATACAATATATTGGGCTAGGAAAAAAAATGTATTCTTCACTTTTCAATTTGGCAACAACAACAAAACGATATTTATTCATCCTTCATTGAGAGTACATAATTAGATAGAATTTGTCAACATCATCATCCTCATCATTATCAATCACTGGAACAAAGAATTGAAGCAGCAAAAATTGGCATTACCAATGTCCCTGTCTTTTTTTAAAAATAGATTGCCTACAAGTGAGAACTTCAAGACAAGCCACTCTGAGTTTTCTTTGAAATGACTTAACATTTGGTCACGGATAGAAAAGTTGAACAGGAAAATATACTTCAAGATTTTAACTTGGAAAAAACATGAGGTGTATAAACTCATAGTGGGCTGAATTTTTATATTATCGGAGAACTTGAAAAAGGCTTTTCCACAAGGGTATTGTAGAGGGGGTTTAGATAATCAGACTGATAAATGGGTCAGGTGTTTCTTCTTGTTTTTCTTTCCGAAGAGATGGTTTGAAATCTCCCACTTTGAAATCCAAATTCTCTTTGAATTTAATCTCCCATACTCATATCTCCTTGGTTTTTCTGAGATGTTTTAGAGATGATGTCTTTTTGCACAAACGCTAACTCTAAGGCGACTTCCAGTTCTGAAATGTATAATCATTAACTCTACACTTGCTTTAAAATTTTTGAAATTTTAACCAATGTCATTAACCTTTCAAGTTTTTCTCGTTTTCCTAACTTAATGTGAAATACAGGACATTTTGCCATGCCACTCTGACTACTCACACTATAGATGAAGGAAGGATTCTGAAAGGTGCTATAATGACTATAATTATCATAGGACCACATATTGAGCACTAACTACATGCCAGGCCTGATTTGAGGGCTTTTGCATATGTCAAGCCAGTGAAGCCTCTTAGCATCCCTGGGAGGGAAGTTTTACAATTCTGGTAGTACCAAATGAGCAACTGAGGATTAGAAACATTAAAGAATCTGCCCAAGGTCATATGCCTAACAGTAAAGGATAAAGCTGGGATGGAATGCGGGGCGGGCTGCCTGTCTCCAAAATCGTATGAGGCTCCCTTGGGTGGGAAGTGATCCAACTCCAGCTTCGTCCTTGTCACCTTATTTGCTAAGTAGCCACTAAGGACAGCAGATTTGATCAGGGTGCAAGCATGAAGCTCAAGATCATTATAGCAGTTGTACTGGGTGGATTAAAAGTTCGTGAAAACAAAACAAGTTCCTTGGTGGTATTATAGGTTTCTTCTTTCCTCTTTCCTTTCCCCCTGCCCTTCCTTTAAACCTCTGGTACATCAATAAACATTTGATCATATAAAAAGAAGGTCGGGTTTCTATTACTGCTTAGCTGAAAACACCTACAAATGTTCACAGGAACTTTAGAGACTACCGAAGTCAAGAAAAGCACTTGAAAATAAGAAAAAAAAACAAGCTCCGCGAGAGCAGAGATGCCTTCAGATTTTATTCGCGAAGGCACCCCACGCTCCTAGAAAAGAGCATGATGCACCCGATGCTCGGATTGGATGAAGTGACAAAGGTAGCCCCGCTGGTTCGGGCGTTTGGCTGTTCCTGTGTCTTGACTCCCGCTTTGGAAATAGAGGTAGGGCTGGCTCCCAATCGGTCCCAGAGACCCTCCCACTCCTCCCCCACCTTCCCGCAGCTGGGACCGGCTTCGAGCTGCTTTTGGCCACGCGCGCTTATCGGGTTGACCTGCAGTCCCGCAGAGAGGAAGGGCGCCCGGGCCGCCCGCCGCGCGGGGAGGACGCCAGCACCCAGGTGACGTCCCGCGGGCCGCCGCGAGGGGGGCCGGGCTCGGGCGTGGGCGCGCCCCAGGGCCCGTAGGCTGCGCGGCGGGAACGGCCTGGCGCCAGCTCCACCAGTCGCCCCTCCCCGGGGCTGGCTCGCCGGTAGTGTCTGATTATTGGGGGATCCCTCTCCATCCCAGAAGGTACAAAGTTTGGCTCTGTGGAGGCACCTCCGCCACGGAGCGGGGCGGGTGGGTGGCCGGCTAGTTTCGTACTCGGCAAAGAAAATGGAAACACAGGTGGGAAAAGAAAGAGGGAGTGGCTTTCCGGGAAGCAGCGGCCCGGACCGAGACCGCTGGAGCGCGCGGGGCTAGTTCATCCCGGCTCTCCATGGGGACTAAAGAGGCAGAACTAAAGTGGCGAAGGCGAGGAGGCGATCACTGGCTTGTTTGCTAAGAGTTCGGGAAGGCTTTTTTGAACTAGAAAAGACAAATTTAGTTCTTCCTCCAGGTAGATCCCCGTGTCTCCTGTACGCGCCTCCGGACGGACTTCTGTGAAGCCCCCCTTCCCACTTAGTTAACTTAGTTAATATTACTCCTCTGTCACAGGACTCCTGCATGGTCAGGTCATCTGCACTCCTCAATGGCCCTAGGGAAGTTAGCTGTCAGAGAACTGGGGAGGGGGGCAGGAGGTAGCCTAGGCCCTTGCAACTCAGCTGGGGTTTCTGACAGCCTTTGAAAAACTCTTTCTAAAAATGTGCTTCTTGTATTTTTTTAATGAGGCTTTGCCCCAAAGCCCAATATCTTTGTTTGAGGTGGAATCTTCTTGTTAAAATGGTCCTGAAGCTACCACTAAAGAATCAGGCATGAACATTAAATCGTCTGGATTTGAGAAATGCGCAGGTATTTCATAGAACTTAGCTCAGCGCAAATGCGGAGGCAGTCTGTTTTCAATGAATGTTTTCTAACTTCTTAATATTGCATTTTTCTACTTAAATAATAACCTGTTTGTTAGTATAACTTAGTGGGTAGAGATGAGGGGGGAATACTGACTGGCTGGAAATGACTGAATTTGGTTGGTTACCCATTATATGTGTTTCATTTGGATCACAACATCTGTTTAAGGTCACAATTGAATTGGCCTTTTGCAGAGCAGACATGCCCTCACTTATTGTCTTATGGCTGTGACAAGATAATTACAAGGGCAATGTTATTCGACTCTTAGCCTAACACAGACTATTAGACTGCACAAAGCATTCCAATTCCAAGAAAAAAGTTTTTCAAGCCTGGGGAATAAAGTACCACCAATGTACAGGCCACTGAATGTTTCTGAAATATTAATGTAGATAGTTAGGCAGAGATTGAATAGGGAAGGAAAAGCCACCAGGCACTTTAAAGAGGAGCCAGGAACAATCCTACAGGTCCAAGATGCTGTGAGAGAACCAGTTTCATTTTTAGTGTCAGCCTGGCTCTCCTCAAAAACTAGAAATAGATTTTGAGGGGAGGTCTGTTATGTATACTGCTAAGTCCAGTGTCTATTTTGAGAGGCGAGCCTGTAGATTTAACCCAAGTCGTGGGCTAAATGCACAAGAGGCAGCAATTATCCTACCAGACACCCAAACTCCCCAGCCTAGCACTTTAGTCCTAGAGTTGGGTGGGCAGGGTGGGGAGCCTCCTCCTTCACAGGACCTTTGAATGCCCATTAGACCTATGGTCCAGGACTGTCCAGTCAGAGGTCCTAGATGCCCTGCAAGGGACAGTCACAGCTTCCACTCCACAGGGATGGAAAATGCCCCTGTGCCCTCAAGATGCCGGGATGCCTCTGCCTTCCGCAGTGACACCCCCTCACCCAGCATGACTCCTCTTCCTTCAACCCAGCCGGAAGAAACCCAAGCCATCACTTATTCAGTCTCCAATTTACTCACCTCCAATCCCTTATGTATTTATTTTTAACATTCTGATTCCAAAACGTGAAATGAAATAAATACCGGTGGGGAAAATAGAGCAAAGTTGGAAATGAGAAGAAGAACCTTCTTCATGCCTCAGGGCTGAAGAAAAGAAAAACACTTTTGTCAAGAGCCTGCTCTGTTTTAGGCAATGTTCGGATGCTTCATTTCATTAAATCCTCACAATAACTGTGTAGAGAGTATTATTCCCACCTCACCTATGGGGAGACTGAGGCTCAGACAGGTTGGTGACTACCTAAAGTCACACTGCTAAAAAATGACAGAGCTAAGATTAGGCCCAAATTTGTCAAATTCTTCTAGGAAGGCAAGTATGCTTTGCTGGTGAGGGCTGTCAGGGAAAGCCCAAGCAGCTCTGTCCTCCAGCTCCATCTGTCTTCCAGCTTCCCTGAGGAGGATGAGCTGAGGCTGAATCTGCCAGAAGCTGTGCCTGGAGAGCATGTGTTCACCGCTAAGGTCTCCTACGGAGATCCTGGGCCCCACAGGTTGCTCTGCTCCCCTCTTTTCCCCACTCTTTATCTCCATGCCTGCACCTTCTCACTCCTCTGACCCCAAACTGTTTGATGCTACAATTCCAGAATCATTGGCATATGCCCTTTCTCTCCCTAAGGTTACCACCCTTTCACCACATGCCTGGGTCTCTCCTTTCTGTCCCATCCCAACATTATTGGGAATGTCATAAAGACGCCTCCAAATAAAGCAGGAGATGCATATCTAAGGACATGCTAGATGTGGCTCCAAGGTGTGAAGAACCGAGGGCCTGGAGCTTCCAAGCCGCTGATGCCCTGATCAGGGTGGGAAGGAGGAGAGGTGGATGCTGAGGCCTTGGGCAGGGCCCAGTATTGGGGCTCCTCTATCTTGGTGAAGGGCAGGAAGATAAGGAAAAAAAATGTAGAGAGACAGAGAGAAGAGGAGACAGAATTATGCAAATGGCTTTTATCCAAGGAAAAGTTTATGATTATAGAAAAGTTTTTAAAAATTAGATTGATTGTGTAAAATTAATGCTGATGAAATGACAGTGTTTTGTAAATTCTGTATGACTTACAGCTAACTGCCATGCAGCTCAGTAACAGTTGTGTATTTCATTAAATACAGTTCCAAATAAGTTCACCGTACATTTTACTTAATTAGCATACATTTTTAAATCTTTCTATACTCTCAGGACTAATAAAGTTTCTCTTGAATACTAGCTTCTGGCATGATTATCAGATCATCATTGAGGTAAATGAATACACACACACACATACAGGGTAAATAATGTGTTTATCCTATGACTCTAACATTCAGAGAGACATAGATGGAAATCACGCTTTATGAGAAAAAGTTTTATCTTTGGGATTTGTATTAAGCATGTAAAATATTGGCAAAGTTTTTACTGTGCTGAACTCAAGTCTGATACATTTAGTAGCTCATTACTCCAATTTTAATGTAGGGTTGCAGAACACTGAAGTCTCATAACCTGGGTCCTACCTTGTTCTAAATATACCTGACATCCCACACCTTCTAAATAATTGAGCTAATTCATTTACAATGCTCTGCTCAATTTCAGTAAGATGGAATTTAGTTTTTGTTTTGTTGTTTAAAGCCAATGAACTTGCAAATGTACTTGGTTGAAAATGCCTTTTAATCTTAGAAATGAAAAAAAAGATTATGTATTGCTACTTAAAAAATCTAGGTGAATTTTTTTCTCCGACTAAAATTCTTCAGAAATTTAAAAGAAGCTGCTGTCTTTGAGGGAGATTATTTCACAGAACACACATAAAAACATTTTTTAAATAAAAATGTTATAAAATTGTGAACTATTAAGGCATTTATTCCATAAATTCTGCCTAAAATATTTTATATTTCCAAAAAGTGGAAGGGGAGTACAGTTTGTTCTTTATAGAGAGCCTCTATATCAGAGACATATGTAATGTTCTCGAAATATTTCTTGATTCTTTCAAGCAGCAGTGATGACTTATTAAACAAGGTCTATGTAGCTCTACAGGAGCAGTTTGGGACCCTAAAGAGAGAGGAAACATTTCGGGGGGACCATTGTTCCCATTGTCTTCTCAGGGTAGAGGTCAAAGGTCAAAACATAATTTTAGAGCCTGACACAACTGGGTTTAATTTTTGGCCCTACCACTCACTTACAGAGGAACCTGAGCAATATCCTTACCCTCTTAGCCTCAGTATTTTCTTTGGCAAAATGAAGATAATACTAGTATTTGCCTTTGATCTGACTGTGAATTTTGAGTGAGGTAATGTACATAAGGTACTTAATACAGTATCTGGCACATTACAAACATTCTATAAATCTTGCTTAAAATTGGCACTTTACCTCTTTATCTTGGTTTTAATATCTTCCTTCATGAAAATCTAGGCAATATTTTTTTAATTTGATATTTTTAAAATTTGATTTTGATTTGATTTTAATTTAATTTGATTTTAATTTAATATTTTTTAATTTGATTTGATTAATAATTTTTTAATTTATTTTTTTAATTTAATATTTTTTTAAAATCTGAGGCTCAAGTGATCCTCCTGGTGGGTAGTAATTTTAAACCTGTGGTGTATTTCATATGATCTTAGACCCTCTTTCAGCCATTTGAAATGCTTTTTTTTAACCTGTGTTTAATATTTATTTTTCTCGTAGGAGTCATAGGTGTTTTCATGAATATGACTATCTACATGCATGTGGGTAAACATCCATTTAGCTCATGGAGACATTCAAGCTGGTCTCTTAATTGACTCATAAAGGCCTTGAGAAGCTAACATTAGTCATAAATAAATACTACCTGATGGCCATTCTGGAAGAGAAACCTAGTGTGCCATTCATTATATGGAAAAAGGTATACGCCTGCTGGTAGCAACGTATGCCCAATAACAATCAACTGTTAGAAAATGCATGTAAAAAAGATGGACTGATGTGTCTTCTCATCCTCCATAGTATTTAAGAATGTTCAAAAGTGAGAGGTAGAGGGTAAAAGGAAGGTCTTTCTGTTCTATTTCTACCTATGACAAATGTTGTTGGTTGATAATCTCATTTTTCCTTGCCTTGAATTTGGGTGGCTCTGAGCTTCAGGCAAGTCTGTGTCCATTTCTAGCCCCATGGGGGAGGATGAATTGAGATTACTTTAGACCAATTACTATAATTGCAGTCCTCCTACCAATGCAATGATTGGTGTGGCAGAGAGCATGTGACACAATTCCAGCCATGATACTTGTGGACCAGTGTGCAAAACAGCTGCTGGGAAAGGATTGCACTTTCTTTAAAATGTCCACAAAGAAGGGATGGTCCTTTCTGGCTTTTATTGTGCTTACATGACGATGAGTATGAGCTGCTGTAATCATCTGGTATCCCTGTGGGGACCATCCTTGGAAAATATTTGTGTGCTGAGGATAGCTGCAGTGGAAAAGAATGAAAAGACCTGGACTCTGATGTCACTATTAGGCCACTGAAATAAGCAATCTTGAAAGTACCACCCTATCTTCCCCTGTGAAAGTCTACCCTATGGACTTCACTGTTATGTTTAAGCTATTTAGGGCTGGTCTTCTGTAACTGACAGCTGAAGACAACCCAAATGATTTACACGCCAGCCACAGAGAACCAAATCAGAAAACTCTTGCAATGAATCCATCCCTTGGGACATCAAATGAGTTAAATATTCTGCTGAAGTCTATGGCTGCCTTAGTTCCAGAGATGCAAATAATCCCTAATGATTTTTAACTTAGCCTCCTGTTTTAATGCCTTTTTGAAGAAATGATTAACCCTCTATAGACTTGTTGGTCTCTTGTTTCCTTTTCTTTTCTTTCAATATTGGCCTGCCAATCTTATCAATAAAAAAAAATAACCTTTTGTGCCCACATGAAAAATTTTAAAACAGTGTTTATTTTGGGGTGTTAATGAAGTGAATTCAGTCTCTTTTATGTGTTTATCCATTTATTTCAATTTTTATTGTTTCTTTTTAACTCTTAATTTCTTATATTTTGCTTACTTTTTCTGTGTACTGTCTTGATCTCTTTTGCTTTCAGTGTAGTTTTAAGTGTATGTGTGTATGTGTGTATGTGTGTGTATGTAGACTTTTGGAAGAAGCATAATGTAGTGGAAAAAGCATGGAATGGTGTGTCAAACTTTGGTTTAAATCCTGACTCTGTTACCTAATTTTTGTATAGTTTTTGACAAATTCCTTAACCCAAAGTAAAAAGAATGGTGGCGAGCATGGAATGTATTTAATTGTAGAACTAATCCTAAAGCAAGGGTGGGAATTTGGATGGCATATTATATGCTGTGAAAAATTTTAATTACCTAACCAAATAAATTGGTTTAAATACCTAACCAAAACTGAAAGAGGAAGAGGGAAAGAAGGTGAAAGGTAGAGTAAATTCACTTATGGCCTTGTGTAATATGTCTGAGTCAAAGGATATACTGACAAAACAAGCATTTAAAGTATAAGGATTAGCCGGGTGCAGTGGCATGGGCCTGTAATCCAAGCTACTCAGGAGGCTGAGGTAGGAGAATCGCTTGAACCCAGGAGGTGGAGGCTGTGGTGAGCTGAGATCACGCCACTGCACTCCAGCCTGGGCAACAGAGCAAGACTCCCTCTCAAAAAATAAATCAATACAATACAATACAATACAATACAATACAATACAATACAATACAATACAATACAATACAATACAATACAACACAATACAATACAATACAATGCAACACAATACAGTATAAGATGTACAAAGCTAAAACTAAAAACATATTATGTTGACCAAAATTCAGCAGTGGAGGGCCAGAGGAAAAAAGCAAGGAAGGGGAAATATGCCAATGTTATCATTTCCTTTTTTTATTTTTATATATTTAGGGGTCCACGTGCAGTTATGTTACGTGGATATATTTCATAGTGGTGAAGTCTGGGGCTATTCGTGTACCCATCACCCAAATAGGATATATTGTACCCAGTAGGAATTATTTCATCCCTCACCTATCTCCCACCTTCCCACCTATTAGAATCTCCATGTCTATTATTCTTCTCTGTATGTCCAGGTGTACCCATTGTTTAGCTCCCACTTATAAGTGAGACTATGTGGTTTTTGACTTTCTGTTTCAAGTCATTTCAATTAGAATAATGGATTCCAGTTCCGTCTATGTTGCCATAAAAGACATTATTTCATTATCTTTTGTGACCGAGTAGGATTCCATAGTATACATATATACCACATTTTCTTTATCTGCCCATCAGTTGATGGACACTTAGGTTGACTGCATGACTTTGCTAATGTAAATAGCATTAGATAAACATGCAAGTGTAGGTGTCTTTTTGATACTTGATTTCTTTTGGGGCGAGGGGTAGATACCCAGTGGTGGGATTGCTATATCAAAGGGTAGTTCTTTTTTTAACTCCTTGAGAAATCTTCATACTGTTTTCTGCAAAGTTGTACTAATTTACATTTCCACTAACAATGTTTAAGTATTTCTTTTCTCTGCATCCTTCCCAATATCTGTTGGTTTTTGACTTTTTAACAATATTCATTCTGGCTGGTGTAAGATGGTATCTCATTATGGTTTTAATTTGCATTTTTCTGATGATTAGTGATATTGAGCATTTTTTTTCATATTTTTTTTGCCATTTGTATGTCTTCCTTTGAAAAATGTCTGTTCATGTCCATTGCTTGCTTTTTAATAGGGTTATTTTTGTTTTTTGTTTTTTGTTTTCCTGTTGATTTGTTTCAGTTCCTTGTAGATTCTGAATATTAACCCTTTGCCAGATGCAATGTTTGCAAATATTTTCTCCTATTCTGTAGGTTGTCTGTTTACTCTGTTGATTATTTCTTTTGATGTACAAAAGCTTTTTAGTTTGATTAAATCCCATTTGCCTATTGTTTTTGTTGCATTTCTTTTTGAGGACTTAGTCATAAATTCTTTGCCTAGGATAGTCCAGGATAGTTTTCCTAGGTTTTCTTCTAGGATTTTTGTAGTTTTAGGTCTTACACTTAAGTCTAACCAATTTTGCATTAACTTTTGTATATGCTAAGAGATATGGGTCCAATTCCATTCTTCTGCATATGACTATTCAATTTTCCCAGTACCACTTATTTAATAGAGTGTACTTCCCTAGTGTATGTTTTTGTCAGCTTTGTCAAAGATTATTGGTTGTAGAGGTATGTGGTTTTACTTCTGGGTTCTCTGTTCTGTTCCATTGATCTGTGTGTCTGTTTTTATGCCCATATCATGCTGTTTTGGTTACTATAGCCACAGTATAATTTGAAGTCAAGTAACGTGATATCTCTAGATTTATTCTTTTTTGTTTAGTATTACTTTGGCTATTCAGACTCTTTTTTGGTTTCTTATGAATGTTAGCATTGCTTTCTCTAATTCTCTGAAGAATGATACTGGTAATTTGACAGGAATTTCATTTAATCTGTAGATTGCTTTGGGCAGTTTGGTCATTTTAATGATACTGGTTCTTCCAATTCATGAGCATAGGATGCTTTTCCATTTGTTTGTATTATCTCTAATTTCTTTCATCAGTGTTTTGTAGTTATTTTTGTAGAGATCTTTTAAGTCCTTGGTGAAATCTATTCCTAGGTATTTTATTTTATTTTGGTAGCTATTGTAAATGGGATTGAGTTCTTGATTTGGTTCTCAACTTGATCATGATTGGTATAGAAATGCTACTAATTTTTGCACATTGATTATGTATTCTGAAACTTTACTGAAGTCATTTATCAGATCTAGGAGTCTCTTCAAGGAGTCCTTAGGGTTTTCTAGGCATAAGATCATATCATCAACAAACAGAAATAATTCAACTTATTTTTTTCTGATTGGATGACTTTTCTTTCTTTCTCTTGACCGCTTGCCCCAGCTAGGACTTTCAGTACTAAGTTTGAATAGTAGTGGTTAAAGTGGGCATCCTTGTATTGTCCCAGTTCTAAGGGGGAATGCTTTTAACCTTTCCACATTCACTATGATGTTAGCTATGGGTTGCCATATGTAACTTTTATTATTTTGAGGTAAGTTCCTTCTAAGTCTAGTTTTTTGAGGGTTTTTATCATGAAGTGATGCTAGATTTTACTGAATGCTTTTTCTGCATCTATTGAGATTATCACAGGGTTTTTAAAAATTCTGTGTATGTGGTGAGTTACATATGAAAGAACTAAAAGATAATATCTAAACAATTAAAGTCTAAAAGTAGCATGTAAAATTAAACAAAGGTAACCTATAAAACAAAAATATGCATTTTCCTAAACATTGTTAAAAAACAAAAAGACACCATGAAAAATGTAGAGAAATGAATGTTTCTCTTTCATGTATAAGTGTGTATATATATGTATATGTATACATGTGTATGTGCATGCATGTGTGTATAACAAGACAAAATATGAAATACTTCTGGACGTCTTTATTATGGCAAGATAATGAGTACACTTTATGTTTAAGCCATTTGTATAGAGTTTTTTGAAACTAGCAAAGACATCCCAAATGATTCACCTGCCAGCTAAAGGATACCTAATCAGAAGCCCCTTGTGAAGAGTCCAATCCTTCCTTCCAGAGCTAAAAACAAACATATCTGTTATTATGATAGATGCAAAGGAGTTAAATTCTATCTCTATTATTGGAAAAAGAACTTCAAATTGGTTTATAGTGGAATATCCAACCCTATGCTGTAGATAAGAAACATCCCTTAAATAAAGCAGTTCAGAAAGGTTGAAAAATAAAAATATAGGCAAAGGTGTATGAGATAAATGCAAACGTAGGCACACTTTTTAAATAACAGATGAGCATCATGTCAAGGAAGTCAAGAGAAGAGAGTGTTTCAAGGAAGACATTTGCAATGATGTTGGATGTTGCCAGGAAACCAACTAAAATAAGGACAAAGAAGAATTACTTGGATTTAGCCAACAGTAAGATTGAGTAACCTTGAAAACAATGGTTTTATTAGAGTGGTGAGACAAAAGCTTGAATGTGATGATTTCAAATTCTTTTTGGGGGAACAATTAGGATCAGGCTTGCTTCAGAAAGTTCAGAGTAGTGGGCAGGTCCATTTAATGAAATAGTATGTATAGGGCCTAGTAAAGGAAAGATA
This sequence comes from Theropithecus gelada, assembly GCF_003255815.1. Taxonomy (NCBI): domain Eukaryota; kingdom Metazoa; phylum Chordata; class Mammalia; order Primates; family Cercopithecidae; genus Theropithecus; species Theropithecus gelada. Next base: position 99,030,721 of record NC_037671.1, on the reverse strand, counting down.
ATTGACATGCATATTCTGCTAGCTCAGATGGCTTTTTGAGACCTAATTCTACTTGTGACATCCTCTATAGACAAACATCTAAGTATGAGGACTCAGGAGTGAAAACAGTTCTTTTCCAAGAGTTGTTGCTAACCCCATGGCAGGGACTGGGCACGGTGACTCGCACCTGTAATCCCAGCACTTTGAGAGGCCAAGGATGGAGGATCACTTGAGCCCAGGAGTTTGAGACCAACCTGGACAACATGGTAAAACCCTGTCTCTATAAAAAGACCAAAAAAAAAAAAAAAATTAGCTGGGCATGGTGGTGCACTCCTGTAGTCCCAGCTCCTCAGGAGTCTGAGGTGAGAGGATTACTTGAGCCTGGGAAGTTGAGGCTTCAGTAAGCCATGATCGCACCACTGCACTCCAGCCAGGGCAGCAGAGCAAGACCCTGTCTCTAATAATAATAAGATAAAACAAAACAAAACAAAAAAACCAAAAACATCATGGCTGGCACCAGCCACATATATCTTAAGAAAGACCAGTCTCACCAAGACAGTGCTCTGTCTTGAGTCCGAAAGGGAGAAAAGGAGCATCTAGTGTCACTTTCCATTTGTCTCAGCATCTAATAAGTAACTTCTTTCCCTAACATCTAATGTTTGAGTGCTCAGTTTGATCAGCCTGCGTCAGAGGTTTAGGGAGAAAGGAAAAAGCCACTTCCCCATCAAAAGTTCATTGTCCAAATCATGGCACCCATAATAGCACACCAATTAAAATTAGGTGTTTTTTTTTTTTCCTGGAGAGTAGGTCTCAATCTGTTGCCGAGGCTGGAGTGCAGTGGTGCAATCTCAGCTCACTGCAACCTCCACCTCCCGGGCTCAAGCGATCCTCCTGTCTCAGCCTCCTGAGTAGCTGAGACTACAGATGGGCACCACCACACCTGGCTAATTTTTTTTTTTTTTTTTTTTTTTGTAGAGACAGGGTTTGCCATATTGCCCAGGCTGGTCTCGAACTCCTGACCTCAAGTGTTCTGGCTGCCTCAGTCTCCCAGAGGACTGGGATTATAGGCATGAGCCACTGTGCCCGGCCCCAGTTAAAATTGTTTTATACATCAATGTTAGATTTCTGAACAGCCATCCTGAGTAGGGTTGGGGAAGGTGGGTTGATGTGAGTCATTAACTGAGGCTTAATTTAGGAGGCAGATTTGAAATGGACCACAAAAGACTGAAAAGGAATTTTGTCAAAGTGGGAGACAAGGCCGCCATAACTACAGTGAGAACTAATGAAGGAAGCAGTGAAGCTGTGAGGAGGAAAACCTGAAATTCCATCTGAATAGAACAGAGACAGGTAGGGAGCAGAGGGTTTAGGGAGATGTGAAATCAGAATCTAGAATATGGAATTAGATACAAGATATATGGGAAGTTGTCAGGAGGGATAAAGTCGACAAGCATTGTGTTGAGCTTACACCATGTGTTTACAGTACCTAGCAGTTTTGGGGAAGTGCATGTAAACACACAACTAATAATTATGAGGTATGTGTAAAACCTGAGAGTATATAGAAAGGGGAGACTCACAGAGCTAGAATTAATCACCGACTGTTTCTTAGAGGTGAGCCATTTCTGAAAAGAAGAGCTTTCCACATCAACAAGGAAGGAAAGAGACTTTCATGCAGAGAGAACTTGAGAGAAAGCACAGCTATGAAATGAATAGTAACAGCAGTGATAACCAACACATTTCCTAGTTGTCGTGTGCCAAGTGCCTTACATCTCATTTCCTCGCAACAGCCTTATGCAATGAGTTATATTATTCCCATTAAACAAATAGGAAACTGAGTTCACAAAATAGGTTAATGAATTTGACACTGTTCTCAATCCTTGTAGGATAGAACCTGGATTCATCCCCAACATCTCCATGTTTAACCACACATACCACTTGCCAGATCCCCACAGAGAAAGAAGATTTTCCCAGAGGCCAGACTCCAGTTTTCAGGAAAACAGCTCCAGTCACAAGCCAATGTCCAGTAGTGAAACATGTTTTTTCTTATGGCCACCCTCTTCTTTGTGCTTGAAACTCTTACCCCACAGGGAAGTGTTTAGCAGAAAAGTACCAGTCAGTTTTATCTCAACTCTAATAAGACATTTTTGGTTTTTGCCTTCAATCTAGAATGTTACATGATAGACATAGGATTGCTAAGTACATGCTTGGACCACAGCGTAGGACAATCTGTACTTTTAAAGTAAAAATAGTAACAATAATAATAATTAATAAGCAAAAGGACTGACAGCTAGAAAAACCTCTAGGTGCTTATCTTTACTATGGTTGATTTCTGATTGTCAAAGTAAAATGTCTCTTATTTTATAAGCATTTGACCTATTTGAAAGATATGAAGATTATCTAAGGATTTTTCTTTTGTTAAATTTGCAACCCTGCTTTGACATCCACTCAAATATGTAATAACTTTTTATCATAAAACCTGCAGCAGAAATGAATGCTAATATTTTCATGCAATCCTTCTGGGATTGCAGTGTCTGAATGGATATATCTTTTCTTTGATGTTTTTGGAGCTAGTTTCATGTAATCAGTACCTGTCAGTGGAGCACTGAATATTGGCAGAATAAAAAATTATTCCCCTTTCTCATTGCTATTAAATACCTCACTCCCAGTTTTAAGTCATCCATAATTTGATTCAGCAGTGAAGATCCCAATACAGAGGGTATTTTATGTCGATGGTAGATCTGGTCCTTGGAAAGGTTATATCTCGAAAATTATGTTTCTCTGTCTCTGTCACTCTCCTCTCTTTCACTCACTCTTGCGCACTTGCGTGCATGTGCGTGAGCGCGCGCGCACACACACACACACACACACATGCTTTCACATTGAAGTTTTTCAAGTCCATCCCATTGACTATGTGGGCAGCTCTTCCCTGCCTCTCAGAAGGCTAGTGGATGAACCATAGTTCTATAGAATTATCTTGACCTCCGAAAGCTTCCCCCAGGCTCTCAGAACTGGATCCGACCAGGACATTAGCAGAAACAACTTCAGTCTCAGCTTGCCCTGACTTGGCAACCAGATGGTCCCAAGTAAAATTATTTTTCCTTAAAGTGAGCTTAGTCCAGATTCAGTGGAGCACATTGCCTTCTTTTAAAACATCTCACTCATCCCCATAGGTGAGACTGTGATGCTGGGAAAATTTATATGTGTACCTGAGAATTAGTGTTTAACAAGGGCCCATAGCGGGTCGAGTAAAGTGTGCTAGTGTGCTTTTAGAATGTTTACTTTCTCATTAATTTATAGAAAAACTACAAAACAGAATAATCATCTTGTAAGTTGAAATGATCAAATTAAACAAAGATCTTTAACAAGAATGTGTCACCAAGTTCATATGAGGGTACTTTAATGCTAGCAAATTTCAAAAACAAACAACTCACTTCACAAAATAAAGGCTTGTAGATCAGTAGAGCAAAGTGCGAAGTCATTGAAAAATTTTTTTTCTTCTTAATTTAACTGTCTCTGCAAAGGAGCATACATTTTTCAAAAATTTTCTTCTTTAAACCTATTAAAAGATCCCTCCTCATGGAATTCTTAAAAGGGATATAAGGTAAATCAGAATTAGATTAATTAAAGGATATTAAATTAGCAACAATGTAAATAATCACTGTATGAATTGTTGTCAAGGATATTCTCTGTAGTCAGCTTTCCCAGGCAGCTTTGCCCAAGACAAGTAGGAGGCACAAATACAAATCACATATGTAATCTTAAATTTTTTAGTAGCCACATTTAAAAGTAAAAAGAAACAGGTGAAATTAATTTTAATAATACATTTAATTTACCCTATTCTAGTAAAAATTTTATTTCCATGTGTAATCAATATAAAGTAATTATTAAGGATTTATTTTACATTTTTTACACTTAGTCTTCAAAATCAAGTGCGTATTTTATACTTACTGCACACCTCAATTCAGACAAGCCACACTGCAAGAGCTCAATAGCCACATGTGGCTAGTGGCTACTGTGGTTGTAGGGAAGTTCAATGGAACATGCATACTGTGCTGCTATCTTAGGTGATAGGAAAAAAGAAAGATGAATAAAACATGACTCCTGCCCTCAGTGAGGGCGAAGTACAGGGATTCTTTCAGGCTGGGACAGTTTCTTTCCTTGGGTGTACAGTGCTGCGTCTATGGACCTTTCTGCCAATTAGAGACTCTCTGTGTTCCCAAGTCACCGGACTCCCATAATGTCAGAAAATGGGCATAATGTGCTGATTTTATTAAAACAAGACGCTCTACCACTATCAACTGAAAAACTGTTTTAATAAATACACCAACCTATAATGTCTGTGAAGTAAATGATATTCCCCATCCAACCCACCTCCCTCCGTCCCACCTCCCACCACTTGGATGTGGCACCTCTGAGCAGTGCACAACCTGCATCGCCATACCAGAAGACCTGCTTATTCCCTTTGCCTAGTACTGGCCATGGCACCTTTTCATTTCCCCAGTTCTTCCCCTGCCTGTACTCCAACCAACATCAGAACAGGGCTGTCTAATTAAAAGCCCACTAACGATCTCACACTGACTGCAGCACAAACTGTGAAGCAGGGTACATTTTTTTGGTGTCCTAGCCTTTTGTAGCCACCCCCAATGTGCTATCATCCTCTTTCAGGGAGGGCCAACGGATGAGCTGTTCTCCTAAAGAACTGTCTTGACCTCCCATAGCCTCTTCCAGACTCTATAAGATGGGCAAGTCTAGGAAATGTCCTCTTAACACAACCTGCTTTCAGAGGAGAGTCAGATGGCAGTCCTTAATTCTATATCATGCATTGAATACAATACTTAATCATTCTCAGGGGTTTTCACATTATAAGCACCATTTGTACTATGGAGATGAAAGTCTACATTCTCAGTTAAATTAATGTCAGATAAGTAAGAGGTGGGGCATCTCCCTGGAGCTGCTGAAATGCTGCTAATCAAGTGGAAACTTACCTTGCCTCTGATTGTGGCCCTGCCAGAGAGGCCCATCAGCTGCACTTTCTTCCTTTGCGTTCCTCTATACCTTTGCCACATAATGTTGGGATCCCTGTTTATATTGATTCTTAAAGTGTTTTTTCCCCTTGCCTGCTCAGTTCGTGGATATAATTTTTGAGTTTACCTCATATTCGAAGTATTTATGTTGTTTGTACTAGTTTCCAGAAAAGCAATGACATGGTCAAAGATTGAATATTAACATCATAAATTACACTTATTATCTAGCAAACTTTATTATGGTTGAATTAGCTAGCAGTAGCCTTTTTTTTTTAAGTTTTAGGGTACATGTGCATAACGTGCAGGTTTGTTACATATATATACATGTGCCATGTTGGTGTGCTGCACCCATTAACTCATCGTTTACATTAGGTATATCTCCTAATGCTATCCCTCCCCCATCCCCACAATAGGACCCGGTGTGTGATGATCCCCTTCCTGTGACCAAGAGATCTCATTGTTCAATTCCCACCAATGAGTGAGAACATGCGGTATTTGGTTTTCTGTTCTTGCGATAGTTTGCTGAGAATGATGGTTTCCAGCTGCATCCATGTGCCTACAAAGGACACAAACTCATCCTTTTTTATGGCTGCATAGTATTCCTGGTGCATATGTGCCACATTTTCTTAATCCAGTCTGTCACTGATGGACATTTGGGTTGATTCCAAGTCTTTGCTATCGTGAATAGTGTCGCAATAAACATACGTGTGCATGCATCTTTATAGCAGCATGACTTGTAATCCTTTGGGTATATCCCCAGTAATGGGATGGCTGGGTCAAATGGTATTTCTAGTTCTAGATCCTTGAGGAATCACCACACTAATTTCCACGATGGCTGAACTAGTTTACAATCCCACCAACAGTGTAAAAGTGTTCCTATTTCTCCACATCCTCTCCAGCACCTGTTGTTTCCTGATTTTTTAATGATTGCCATTCTAACTGGTGTGAGATGGTATCTCGTTGTGGTTTTGATTTGCACTTCTCTGATGGCCAGTGATGATGAGCATTTTTTCATGTGTTTGTTGGCTGTGTGAATGTCTTCTTTTGGAAAGTGTCTGTTCATATCCTTTGCCCACTTTTTGATGGGGTCGTTTGTTTTTTTCTTGTAAATTTGGTTGAGTTTTTTATAGGTTCTGGATATTAGCCCTTAGTCAGATGAGTAGGTTGCAAAAAGTTTATCCCATTCTGTAGGTTGCGTGTTCACTCTGATGGTAGTTTCTTTTGCTGTGCAGAAGCTCTTTAGTTTAATTAGATCCCATTTGTCAATTTTGGCTTTTGTTGTCATTGCTTTTGGTGTTTTAGACATGAAGTCCTTGCCATGCCTATGTCCTGACGGGTATTACCTAGGCTTTCTCCTAGGGTTTTTATGGTTTTAGATCTAACATTTAAGTCTCTAATCCATCTTGAATTAATTTTCATATAAGGAGTAAGGAAAGGATCCAGTTTCAGCTTTCTACTCATGGCTAGCCAATTTTCCCAGCACCATTTATTAAATAGGGAATCCTTTCCCCATTTCTTGTTTTTCTCAGGTTTGTCAAAGATCAGAGGGCTGTAGATGTGTGGTGTTATTTCTGAGGGCTCTGTTCTGTTCCATTGGTCTATATCTCTGTTTTGGTACCAGTACCATGCTGTTTTGTTTACTGTAGCCTTGTAGTATAGTTTGAAGTCAGGTAGTGTGATGCCTCCAGCTTTGTTCTTTTGGCTTAGGATTTTCTTGGCATTGCGGGGTCTTTTTTGGTTTCATATGAACTTTAAAGCAGTTTTTTCCAATTCTGTGAAGAAAATAATTAGTAGCTTAATGGGGATGGCATTGAATCTATAAATTACCTTGGGCAGTATGGCCATTTTCACAATATTGATTATTCCTATTCATGAGCATGGTATGTTCTTCCATTTGTTTGTGTCCTCTTTTATTTCACTGAGCAGTGGTTTGTAGTTCTCCTTGAAGAGGTCCTTTATATCCCTTGTAAGTTGGATTTCTAGGTATTTTATTCTCTTTGAAGCTATTGTGCATGGACGTTCATTCATGATTTGGCTCTCTGTTTGTCTGTTACTGATGTATAAGAATGCTTGTGATTTTTGCACATTGATTTTGTATCCTGAGACTTAGCTGAAGTTGCTTATCAGCTTAAGGAGATTTTGGGCTGAGACAACGGGGTTTTCTAAATATACAATCATGTCATCTGCAAACAGGGACAATTTGACTTCTTCTTTTCCTAACTGAATACCCTTTATTTCTTTCTCTTGCCTGATTGCCCTAGCCAGAACTTCCAACACGGTGTTGAATAAGAGTGGTGAGAGAGGGCATTCCTGTCTTGTGCCACTTTTCAAAGGGAATGCTTCCAGTTTTTGCCCATTCAGTATGATTTTGGCTGTGGGTTTGTCATAAATAGCTCTTATTATTTTGAGATATGTTCCATCAATACCGAATTTATTGAGAGTTTTTAGCATGAAGGGCTGTTGAATTTTGTCAAAGGCCTTTTCTGCATCTGTTGAGATAATCATGTAGTTTTTGTCTTTGGTTCTGTTTATGTGCTGGATTACGTTTACTGATTTGTGTATGTTGAACCAGCCTTGCATCCCAGGGATGAAGCCCACTTGATCATGGTGGATAAGCTTTTTGATGTGCTGCTGGATTCAGTTTGCCAGTATTTTATTGAGGATTTTCGCATCGATGTTCATCAGGGATATTGGTCTAAATTTCTCTTTTTTTGTTGTATCTCTCTCAGACTTTGATATCAGGATGATAATGGCCTCACAAAATGAGTTAGGGAGGATTCCCTCTTTTTCTATTGATTGGAATGGTTTCAGAAGGAATGGTACAAACTCCTCCTTGTACTTCTGGTAGAACTCGGCTGTGACTACATCTGGTCCTTTCCTTTTTTTGGTTGGTAGGCTGTTAATTATTGCCTCAATTTCAGAGCCTGCTATTGGTCGATTCAGGGATTCAACTTCTTCCTGGTTTAGTCTTGGGAGAGTGTAAGTGTCCAGGAAATTATCCATTTCTTCTAGGTTTTCTAGTTTATTTGCATAGAGGTGTTTATAGTATTCTCTGATGGTAGTTTGTATTTCTGTGGGTTCTGTGGTGATATTCCCTTTATCATTTTTTATTGCATCTATTTGATTCTTCTCTCTTTTCTTCTTTATTAGTCTTGCTAGTGGTCTATCAATTTTGTTGATCTTTTCAAAATACCAGCTCCTGGATTCATTGATTTTTTGGAGGGTTTTTTGTGTCTCTATCTTCTTCAGGTCTGCTCTGATCTTAGTTATTTCTTGCCTTCTGCTAGCTTTTGAATGTGTTTGCTCTTGCTTCTCTAGTTCTTTTCATTGTGATGTTAGGGTGTCAATTTTAGATCTTTCCTGCTTTCTCTTGTGGGCATTTAGTGCTATACATTTCCCTCTACACACTGCTTTAAATGTGTCCCAGAGATTCTGGTATGTTGTATCTTTGTTCTCATTGGTTTCAAAGAACATCTTTATTTCTGCCTTCATTTCGTTATGTACCCAGCAGTCATTCAGGAGCAGGTTCTTCAGTTTCCATGTCGTTGAGCGGTTTTCATTGAGTTTCTTAGTCCTAAGTTCTAGTTTGATTGCACTGTGATCTGAGAGACAGTTTGTTATAATTTCTGTTCTTGTACATTTGCTGAGGAGTGCTTTACTTCCAACTATGTGATCAATTTTGGAATAAGTGTGATGTGGTGCTGAGAAGATTGTATATTCTGTTGATTTGGGGTAGAAAGTTCTGTAGATGACTATTAGGTCCGGTTGGTGCAGAGCTGAGTTCAATTCCTGGATATCCTTGTTAACTTTCTGTCTCGTTGATCTGTCTAATGTTGACAGTGGGGTGTTAAAGTCTCCCATTATTATTGTATGGGAGTCTAAGTCTCTTTGTAAGTCTCTAAGGACTTGCTTTATGAATCTGGGTGCTCCTGTATTGGGTGCATATATATTTAAGACAGTTAGCTCTTCCTGTTGAATTGATCCCTTTACCATTATGTAATGGCCTTCTTTGTCTCTTTTGATCTTTGATGGTTTAAAGTCTGTTTTGTCAGAGACTAGCATTGCAACTCCTGCTTTTCTTTGTTCTCCATTTGCTTGGTAGACCTTCCTCCATCCCTTTATTGTGAGCCTATGTGTGTCTCTGCATGTGAGATGGGTCTCCTGAATACAGCAAATGATGGGTCTTGACTCTTTATCTAATTTGCCAGTCTGTGTCTTTTAATTGGACCATTTAGTCCATTTACATTTAAGGTTAATATTGTTATGTGTGAACTTGATCCTGTCATCATGACATTAGCTGGTTATTTTGCTTGCTAGTTGATGCAGTATCTTCCTAGCATCGATGGACTTTACATTTTGACATGTTTTTGCAATGGCTGGTACCTGTTCCTTTCCATGTTTAGTGCTTCCTTCAGGATGTCTTGTAGGCAGGCCTGGTCATGACAAAATCTCTAAGCATTTGCTTGTCTGTAAAGGATTTTATTTATCCTTCACTTATGAAACTTATTTTGACTGGATATGAAATTCTGGGTTGAAAATTCTTTAAGAATGTTGAATCTTGGCCCCCACTCTCTTCTGGCTTGGAGAGTTTCTGCCAAGAGATCTGCTGTTAGTCTGATGGGCTTCCCTTTGTGTGTAACTCGACCTTTCTCTCTGGCTGCCCTTAACATTTTTTCCTTCATTTCAACTTTAGTGAATCTAACAATTACGTGTCTTGGAGTTGCTCTTCTCGAGGAGTATCTTTGTGGCACTCTCTGTATTTCCTGAATTTGAATGTTGCCCTGCCTTACTAGGTTGGGGAAGTTCTCCTGGATGATATCCTGCAGAGTGTTTTCCAACTTGGTTCCATTTTCCCCGTCACTTTCAGGCACCCCAGTCAGACGTAGATTTGGTGTTTTCACATAATCCCATATTTCTTGGAGGCTTTGTTCATTTCTTTTTACTCTTTTTTCTCTATACTTCTCTTCTCACTTCATTTCTTTCATTTGATCTTCAATTGATGATACTCTTTCTTCCAGATGATCGAGTCGGTTACTGAAGCTTGTGCATTTGTCACGTAGTTCTCGTGTTATGGTTTTCATCTCTATCAGTTCTTTTAAGGTCTTCTCTGCATTAATTATTCTAGTTATCCATTCATCCATTCTTTTTTCAAGGTTTTGAGTTTCTTTGCTCTGGTTACGTAGTTCCTCCTTTAGCTCTGAGAAGTTTGATTGACTGAAGCCTTCTTCTCTCAACTCGTCAAAGTCATTCATCCAGCTTTGTTCCGTTTCTGGCAATGAGCTGCATTCCTTTGGAGGGGGAGATGCACTCTGATTTTTTGAATTTCCAACTTTTCTGCTCTGCTTTTTCCCCATCTTTGTGGTTTTATCTGCCTTTGGTCTTTGATGATGGTGAATACTGATGGGGTTTTGGTGTGGGTGTCCTTTCTGTTTGTTAGTTTTCCTTCTAACAGTCAGGACCCTCAGCTGTAGGTCTGTTGGAGTTTGCTTGAGTTCCACTCCAGACCCTGTTTGTCTGGGTATCAGCAGCGGAGGCTGCAGAAGATAGAATATTGCTGAACAGCGAGTGTTGTTGTCTGATTCTTGCTCTGGAAGCTTCTTCTCAGGGGTGTACCCCGCCATGTGAGGTGTGAGGTGTCGGTCTGCACCTAGTGGAAGATGTCTCCCAGTTAGGCTACTCAGGGGTCAGGGACCCACTTGAGCAGACAGTCTGTCCATTCTCAGATCTCAACCTCCATGCTGGGAGATCCACTGCTCTCTTCAAAGCTGTCAGATAGGGGCATTTACCTCTGTGGAGGTTTCTGCTGCTTTTTGTTTAGCTATGTCCTGTCCCCAGAGGAGGAGTCTACAGAGGCAGGCCAGCCTCCTTGAGCTGTGGTGGGCTCCACCCAATTCAAGCTTCCCAGCGGCTGTTTACACCTACTTAAGCCTCAGCAATGGCGGGCGCCCCTCCCCCAGCCTTGCTGCCACCTTGCAGTTAGAGCTCAGACTGCTGTGCTAGCAATGAGTGAGGCTCCGTGGGTGCGGGACCCTCTGGGCCAGGTGTGGGATGTAATCTCCTGGTGCACCATTTAGTAAGACTCTTGGTAAAGCGCAGTATTAGGGTGGGAGTTACCCGATTTTCCAGCTGTTGTGTGTCTCACTTTCCTTTGGCTAGGAAAAGGAATTCCCTTCCCCTTTGCACTTCCCAGGTGAGGCAATGCCTCGCCCTGCTTCAGCTCTGGCTGGTCAGGCTACACCTGCGGACCAGCGCCAACTGTCCAACACGCTCCAGTGAGATGAACCCAGTACCTCAGTTGAAAATGCAGAAATCACCTGTCTTCTGTGTCGCTCGCGCTGGGAGCTGGAGGCTGGAGCTGTTCCTATTTGGCCATCTTGGGCGTGCCCCCAGACGACTGTCCACCTTGTTTTTAAGTAGATGAGTCTTCTTAATTCTGAAGCTGAGGAAATAGCATGACATTTCAAGTTTTTAATTTAAAACTTTGCTACATTTTCTTAAAGGATAAGAATAAGAGGAACTGACTTATCCACTAGGCATAGTAGCCATTATGCCCAGGACCCATAGGACCTCTAGGGGCCAATGGAAATGTTTACATTTCTTTTATATTCAGAAGGGAAAAAAATAAATGTACTGCAAACTGGAGTACATTTGCCTTTATACCGATGCAATGGTAAATATGATTTTTTTTTCTTTGTAGAGGAAGGGACTCACAAAGACAAAAGTGTCTAGAGCCCATGAAAGTAATGAAGCAGCCCTACTCTGTATGGTATCACAACTCCTGTGAACAGTCTCAGGAGCAGGGTACATTTTCTTCTGTTCTTCCTAAGCAGAGTAAATTTTCTTCAAAATATGTCTCCCACTAAATGTAAAAACTTATCTAGCAAAATGATGAACTGGAGTTTTCCTAAGAATCTAATAGGTCTTAGAAGGCATAAAACTTGAGTCTGAGCTCCCTAACTTCTTTTCAAATCCTCAAAGAACATTCCCTTCCAGCTAATACAGTTCAAGGTCAAAGGAGATTTTGAACATGCTAATTAAAATGTTAGATATTGCTTGAACAGAAGAAAATTAACTGTTATGCACACATTTTGAGAGTGATTCATGAATGAGTAGGATAACATGTCAGACTACATCTCAGACCCCAGTTGCTTATCAAAAGCTAAGTATTAACTTACACCAAACCAAATTCACTAAAATATAACTTTGTTATAAAAATGAAGTCAAAAGAAAATCAACAGGTCAGGTAAATATTGGCATTCTGGCCTCCATATGCCTAAGGTAGCTTTGGATGCTCTGGAATGTATGAGTTGCTGACAAAGAAATATCTGTGGCAAGGAGCCAGCAAGTGTGTGAGGCAAGAATGGCAGCAAAGGACGCCAATTTCTTAAAGGAAAAATTGGAATTTGAGCAGTAGGCCCTGGTTCCTAGTCAGCAGGCCTTACCTTAGCCTTAGGCAGTCCCTATGCAGGGCTGGATGGGGACGGTACAAAAGCAGGTCTCAGAAGGTGAACTGAAGTAGGAAACAGGGTTTTGAAGATGCCTGGAGGTCAGGTGGGTGCATTGGTAAAGATGAGGTAGCTGGAGAGTGCTATAAAAAAGCCCCAGGTGGTGCTCCGTCAAAGTAGACAGATGCAGCTAACTTGCAGCAGCCACACCTAGAGTAGCTTGACCAAAAGGCATATATAGATGGTGGATTGAAAGACGAGCTGTGGCGCAACTGTGGCTACACAACCAGAGCCTACAGCAGTCCTGCTCCTTCACACCATCAGTCGCCATCCATGGCTTCATCTGCTAGGACACTAATGCCATCTGGAGATGCTCCAAACCTGCACATAATTGGTACCCACCAGATTATGGCTGGTTTTCATATAGGCTGAAAATGCTCAGACATAAAAAGGTTGAGACTTATGCAAAAATCACATAGTTTCCTAAGGCTATAGATTCTGAACTGTGAAATGGAAGTTATATCATCATTGTCATTTGAAGAGATAACTAAAGATTATGCAACCCAAACTTGTAGAAGAAAGATAGAGGTTTGTTAGGCAGTTAATCAAAATATTATATTATTTTCCTGGATTTTATGTTTGGGATATTTTTAACTTTTTAAAATTTATAATGTGCTGTCATATCTTTCTTGCCCTTAAATTTGTGTTTGTAAATTTGTGTTTTTCCTAAAGACCTTCCCCTAGTTGTATAAGCTGAAAGATCCACAAATCCTGCACCTGCTCCTGACTGTCTGCATACCCACCCTCAAACCGTGATTTTATTTTATTTTATTTTTATTTATTTTCATTTTTTTTTTTTTTTTTTTTTTTTTGAGATGGAGTCTTGCTCTGTCACCCAGGCTGGAGTGCAGTGGCCGGATCTCAGCTCACTACAAACTCCGCCTCCCGGGTTCATGCCATTATCCTGCCTCAGCCTCCCAAGTAGCTAGGACTACAGGGGCCCGCCACCTCGCCCGGCTAGTTTTTTGTATTTTTTTTTTAGTAGAGACGGGGTTTCACTGTGTTAGCCGGGATGGTCTCGATCTCCTGACCTCATGATCCGCCCGTCTCAGCCTCCCAAAGTGCTGGGATTACAGGCTTGAGCCACCGCGCCCGGCCCCAAACTGTGATTTTAATTCCTGCATCATTCCAGTGAACAGAAATTTCTCTCTGGTCACTTAGTAAAAGAATTCAAATGAAGGATGCTACGAATGTTTGCAATTGAAAAGTGAAATGCCTTTCTGTCAGTCAAGAATTATTACAAAGTTCAGTTGTTTCAGCTATATTGATTTAAGTGTTTAGCCACTACTTATCCTAGAGAGGTGGGTAAGAGGCAGAAATGAAGTAGTATGTTTAAAATACACTCCCAGCCAATAAGACTGTAATATTACATCATGATCACCAACTCATGGTGTATTCCTCATTAAGATAAACTCCATTAGTCTTTTCTGTCTAGCTTCTCCTTGTCACTTAGAGATATGTGGGCAACTGAGAAGTGAGAGGTGGAATGACCCCTAGCTTGCTTTCTAGCTATGAGAGGTGACCAAGCCTAATTTCCCCATATCTAAATCCAGTCACTCTAGCTGCTATCTAAACAATATCAATATATAGAAATGGGATCATGGGAACGATCCACTTTCCTGTGGTTCTCTTCACTGTTTGAAGTGTTTTGAACTAAAAGCTGGTGCTATGTTTCTAAACCCAATCCCTGTAGATTAAGGACTAAAACCTGAGAGCCTTAACCTCAGCCCTGTCTTGGTTCACAACTCATTCCTACAGTTCTTACCACCTCCTCTCCATCCTAGGGTTCCATACCCCTAGTAAACAAAATCGAGTGCATAATGATGATCATGATGATTATTGTAATAACTGATATTACATGAACACTTACTAGAACACATTATTCTCAATACCTTTTTTGGATTATCACATTAATCATCACAACCTCACTATGAGATAGGTACTATTTTTTTACCAATGGGGAACCTGAGACTGAGAGAGATTACTAAACCAAATTCTTTGCTATAGGCACTATAATGTGTGTTAAGTGAATGAATGACATAAAATAGAGTATGCCTGCAGATCATTGAAATAGAGATTTCACAAATAAAGTCTGAATAGAATGTAAGGAGATGGGTGGATCAGGTGAAAAATGAGATCCTCCAGTTAGTTGGGACATAACTTAGAGAGCAAATGTATAAAACTTGGATCCATAGGTGTGTATGGAGGGGGGATTGTTGACAGGTAAATGTAATTGTGTACATTGTGGCTATTGACATGTCTTCGGTGGTTTTCCTAGTTATTCGCAGTAGGTATTTTTCCCCATATGATTTTTTCCCCTGATATTTAACTTGAAAATAGTAACAAAACAAGTGGCCAAAAGCTGGCTCACCAGTTCACTTAATCTCATCATCATGACTGTTTACTGAAATAAGTTGAAGATAATTATTTTAGGGTTTATGTTTAAAAAATAACCAAAACTATGAAATTATCACCACAGTGTAAATAAGCTCATCATCTGTTAGTTCTCTTGATTTAATCTCTGCATCATGTTCCTCTTTGCCATGTATTTTTTATTATCACTTTTCAGACTTCTTAACACTGGCTTTTTGCTTTAAAAAGCCTAATGTTCTTTAAATGCATTTCCCCTTTTGCTTGTCCTAGTCATCATGAATAAATTGTGTATGTATGAAGATGTCAGTTTATATAGATGAACGATGTGAATCAGAATATATTAAACTGACACTGTCAGTCTTCTTTCAACACCAACCTCACAAGCATACATTTCTCTTTTTTTTTTCCTTTAAGAAAAACAATCTTGCTACCAAAAGGCTCAACTGTTTAAGACCTGTTTTCTGGGGTCATATTTCAAGTAAGTGTCAAAACTTACAATTTAAGGAATGAGAAAAAGGTTCATACTTTGAAAAGTATCAAGAAAAAAAGTACTTTTTTCTTTAATATTCAGGGTGGTTGGGTTCAACCCAAAGGTACCACATGAGCACAGATGAAGAGACAGTGCAAGGGGGTTTTTGCAAAGGGGTTTTTATGCAGTTAATCTTATTTAGCATTGGCTTTCATTATAAAATTAGGGAGAGTTTTCCTGGATGAAAATGGCCCCTAGATATAATGAAATCATACTGAAGAATTGAGAGATTCTTTATACAAAAGATTCTTTAAAATAACCTTTTGATTAAATATTAACAATAATTAAAATTATGAACATAATTTAAATACTAATTCTTAAACTTTTTCAACAGCTAATATTTAATAACCATCAGTGAATTAATATTTTGTTTCTGTATATTTAACTAATGAAACAGTCTATTAAAAACACAAAGATAAGAATATGGTACTTGCTGAACCTGTGAAGTACCAAATACTGTTGGGCATTCACTCTTCAAGTTTAGCAGCCATGCACCTGGAGGGAAGGCAGCCTGCTACCTGCCACAGTTCACAAAACAAGATGAAAGACAAGTAGGTTATTTTTCTTGACACGGATTTATTATTTGATTTGGAGAGTTTCCCAGTTTGAAATTATATTAAGTTAATAAAGCAACGAATTTCTTACAAATATGACAAGGATTCACAAAATTCTACTTATGACGAATTTCCATTGGTACACTAATTTGCCTTTACTTTAAACTCCAGCATTTACAGGAGATGGTAAACATGAAGTTTTAATTGACACTGAAGAAAAACAGTGACAGCTAAGGTAAATGAGCTCTACTTTTTCAGGTATTTAAGGATAAAAAGGTTACAGTTTACTTTCAAAGTCCTTTCCACACACAGTATTATTTAGCATATTTCTTTCTTTTCTACTCTTTGAAGCTCCCATCTTCCTCAAAGGACTTGAGAGCTGGAAAATAAATAAAGCAAGTTGTATAGAGAGGTGGAAGGGTGAGGCTACAAAGCTTTGGGCTGAGATTTCATTAACCTGGGAGTTGTCAATAACAAGTAAGTCTTCCGACTGCAATTCTTTTTGGTTAAGCATTAAAAGAAATTAATATGTAGCCAAATAGATTATACTCCCAAATCTTATGACGTGAAGCCATTAGTCTTAGAAACACATGTGGGGAGCTGTCTTCCTGTAGATTATATCTGGAGAAGAGATATTGAAATTCATAAATGATTTGTGAGATCATAAAAAATTGCTATCCATAATTCATTGGAAAAAGTTTGCCTATGGCTTAAACTTAAGTAATCATTTTCAAAAATGCATATGGCTCCCAAACCTATTCATTTGCATATATAATCTATATTTTCTTTTTTAAACTTATAGAAGTGCTTGAAAGGCAAGTGTCATAAAAGTTAACTTTCTCTATTTATCTTACATTTTATAATTACAAAACACTAGATTTTTGTGTATCCTAAATCTCTCTTAACACTAATATTTCATTATCTAAAAATGAAATGAAAATTAAAATAAATTAATCATTTTGGCTTTTTAAAAGAGCCACATCAGTTATTTTTAAAACAACATGAGGTAACTAACTGAATATGTTTCTCCATACAAATTTCTTCAATGAATTCAGCCAGTCAGTCATATTTATTGGTGTTCCCTGAAAATAGCTGTTTTGCTATATTTTTGTAAACACTTTGACATTAAATTTTCGTATAACAGAACCACAATCAAAGTTAACATCATATTAGATGATTTTTAAAATTTGAAATAATCAATTTGGAAAGTAAAAGAGAGCAGTGGCAGAAAATTAAGACTAAGCATTAATAAAGGAGAGAACAGAGAGTTAGATTATTGCCTTGGAACCGTATGGTCAGATGTTAGACTGGTTTTTTAACAATACTTTTACGGTTATTATAACCTGCAGAACCATACAGAAAACACTGGCTATCAAGGACAAGAAAGCCAGAACGTTTTTGGCTCATCAGGGTCCCTCTGAACCACTTACCAATCACAAGTTGCTCTCTCTTCAGAGGTGGCCAACAATCTGACATTTGCAGTTATCACTTCTTTGCTTTTCTTTATATTTTTACCATCATTATATGTATCCCTATAATATAGATTCATTTTGCCTTGTTTTTTATTCTATAAAAATGGAATCATACATATGAATTTCTGCTTTTTGCCCTTCCTTATGATTTTAGATCCATCCATGTTGCTGTGTGTACCTAGAATCTGTTCCCATCGGTGCTATATAGTATTTCATTGTGTGAATATATCACAATCCATTCCATTGTAAATGGACATTTGGTTAATTTCAGTTATATAATTTGGCTGTATCCCACCCAAAATCTCGTCTTGAGTTGTAATCTCCATAATCCCCATGTGCCAAGGGCCAGAACAAGGGTGGAAGTAATTGAATCATAGGGGCAGTTTTCCCCATGCTGTTCTCATGATAGTGAGTGAGTCTCAGGAGGTCTGATGGTTTTATAAGCATGTGGCATTTCTCCTGCTTGTTCTCACTCCGTCCTGCTACCCTGTGAAGAAGGTGCCTGCTTCTCCTTTGCCTTCTGCTATGACTGTAAGTTTCCTGAGGCTTCCTCAGCAATGCAGAATTGTGAGTCAACTAAACCTCTTTCCTTTATAAATTACCCAGTTTGGGGCATTTCTTCATAGCATTGTGATAACAGACTAATACATTCAGTTTAAGGCATTTTAAATGAATATTTCTGTAAACATTCTGGAGCACATATCCTGGTACATATAAACTTGTGTATCTTTAGGTATATCCCACCTAAGGGGAAGATTCTGGGTCATGCAGCAATATGTAGCTACTCAACTTCAATAATGCCTCCTTGTTTTCCAGAGTTATATATCCATTTATACTGCCACCAGTGGTGGGAGTTTCTGTGGCTCCAACACTTAGAACTGTTAGACATGAATATTTTTACCAATCTGATAGTTAAGCAAAGGTATCCACTTGTGCTTTTAATTTGCCTTTTCCTTATCTTCAGTGAAATTAAATACCTTTTAAATATGTTTTTTCACCAGCCGGGTACCTATTTTATAAATGCCTATTGAAGTCACTTGCCATTTTTCTGTAGGCTTCTCTATCTTTTTTTATAGATTCATATAGATAGTTTATATATTTTGATCAAGAGCCTTTTGTTGGTTATATGTCTTAGAAATATCTTCACTCTGAGACTTGACTTTTGGCTTTCTTAATGGTGTCTTTTTTTTTAATTCCCATGTTATTTTTTATTTTTTGCAAACATAGTTTACCAATAGGACATTGAATGGAATATTCCACCTAGAACATGAACCACTAAACACTGCATCATTTCTCAAACATTCATTTTTGTCCTCTACATGCATTTCTTATTATGATTAAAAAGAAAACTATAGCATGATAACCACCCCCAAACAAACTGATAAATGAACAGTACAGTATTAGGAACTATAAACACAGTATTTTACAGCAAAGACCTAAACTGTTTTCACTTTGCATGATTGAAACTTTATACTTATTCAACAATTCTCCATTTCCTCATCCTCCAGCCCCTGGCAACCACCATTCTACTTTTGGCTTCAATAAGTTTGATTAATTTAGATACTTCATGCAAGTGAAATCATATAGCATCTTTCCTTCTGTGACTGACTGACTTCACTCATTATCATGCCCTCAAGGTTCATTCATATTGTGGCATATGACAGAATTCCCTTAATTTTATGGCTGAGGGGGCGGAGCAAGATGGCCGAATAGGAGCAGCTCCAGTCTTCAACTCCCAGCGCCAGCGACACAGAAGACCGGTGATTTCGGCATTTTCAACTGAGGTACTGGGTTCATCTCACTGGGGAGTGCCGGACGATCGGTACTGGTCAGCTGCTGCAGCCCGACCAGCGAGAGCTGAAGCAGGGCGAGGCATTGCCTCACCTGAGAAGCGCAAGGGGGAAGGGAATCCCTTTTCCTAGCCAGGGGAACTGAGACACACAACACCTGGAGAATCGGGTAACTCCCACCCCAATACTGCGCTTTGAGCAAACAGGCACACCAGGAGATCATATCCCACACCTGGCCGGGAGGGTCCCACACCCACGGAGCCTCCCTCATTGCTAGCACAGCAGTCTGTGATCTACCGGCAAGGCAGCAGCGAGGCTGGGGGAGGGGCGCCCGCCATTGCTGAGGCTTAAGTAGGTAAACAAAGCTGCTGGGAAGCTCGAACTGGGTGGAGCTCACAGCAGCTCAAGGAAACCTGCCTGTCTCTGTAGACTCCACCTCTGGGGACAGGGCACAGCTACACAACAACAACAAAAAAGCAGCAGAAAGCTCTGCAGACGCAAACGACTCTGTCTGACAGCTTTGAAGAGAGCAGTGGATCTCCCAACACGGAGGTTGAGATCTGAGAAGGGACAGACTCCCTGCTCAAGCGGGTCCCTGACCCCTGAGTAGCCTAACTGGGAGACATCCCCCACTAGGGGCAGTCTGACACCCCACACCTCACAGGGTGGAGTACACCCCTGAGAGGAAGCTTCCAAAGCAAGAATCAGACAGGTACACTTGCTGTTCAGAAATATTCTATCTTCTGCAGCCTCTGCTGCTGATACCCAGGCAAACAGGGTCTGGAGTGGACCTCAAGCAATCTCCAACAGACCTACAGCTGAGGGTCCTGACTGTTAGAAGGAAAACTATCAAACAGGAAGGATACCTACACCAAAACCCCATCAGTACATCACCATCATCAAAGACGAGAGGCAGATAAAACCACAAAGATGGGGAAAAAGCAGGGCAGAAAAGCTGGAAATTCAAAAAATAAGAGCACATCTCCCCCGGCAAAGGAGCGCAGCTCATCGCCAGCAACGGATCAAAGCTGGACGGAGAATGACTTTGACGAGATGAGAGAAGAAGGCTTCAGTCCATCAAATTTCTCAGAGCTAAAGGAGGAATTACGTACCCAGCGCAAAGAAACTAAAAATCTTGAAAAAAAAGTGGAAGAATTGACGGCTAGACTAATTAATGCAGAGAAGGTCCTAAACGAAATGAAAGAGATGAAAACCATGACACGAGAAATACGTGACAAATGCACAAGCTTCAGTAACCGACTCGATCAACTGGAAGAAAGAGTATCAGCAATTGAGGATCAAATGAATGAAATGAAGCGAGAAGAGAAACCAAAAGAAAAAAGAAGAAAAAGAAATGAACAAAGCCTGCAAGAAGTATGGGATTATGTAAAAAGACCAAATCTACGTCTGATTGGGGTGCCTGAAAGTGAGGGGGAAAATGGAACCAAGTTGGAAAACACTCTTCAGGATATCATCCAGGAGAACTTCCCCAACCTAGTAGGGCAGGCCAACATTCAAATCCAGGAAATACAGAGAACGCCACAAAGATACTCCTCGAGAAGAGCAACTCCAAGACACATAATTGCCAGATTCACCAAAGTTGAAATGAAGGAAAAAATCTTAAGGGCAGCCAGAGAGAAAGGTCGGGTTACCCACAAAGGGAAGCCCATCAGACTCACAGCAGATCTCTCGGCAGAAACTCTCCAAGCCAGAAGAGAGTGGGGGCCAATATTCAACATTCTCAAAGAAAAGAATTTTAAACCCAGAATTTCATATCCAGCCATACTAAGTTTCATAAGTGAAGGAGAAATAAAATCCTTTACAGATAAGCAAATGCTTAGAGATTTTGTCACCACTAGGCCTGCCTTACAAGAGACCCTGAAGGAAGCACTCAACATGGAAAGGAACAACCGGTACCAGCCATCTCAAAAACATGCCAAAATGTAAAGACCATCGAGGCTAGGAAGAAACTGCATCAACTAATGAGCAAAATAACCAGTTAATATCATAATGGCAGGATCAAGTTCACACATAACAATCTTAACCTTAAATGTAAATGGACTAAATGCTCCAATTAAGAGACACAGACTGGCAAACTGGATAAAGAGTCAAGACCCATCAGTCTGCTGTATTCAGGAGACCCATCTCACACGCAGAGACATACATAGGCTCAAAATAAAGGGATGGAGGAAGATTTACCAAGCAAATGGAGAACAAAAAAAAGCGGGGGTTGCAATACTAGTCTCTGATAAAACAGACTTTAAACCATCAAAGATCAAAAGAGACAAAGAAGGCCATTACATAATGGTAAAGGGATCAATTCAACAGGAAGAGCTAACTATCCTAAATATATATGCACCCAATACAGGAGCACCCAGATTCATAAAGCAAGTCCTTAGAGACTTACAAAGAGACTTAGACTCCCATACAATAATAATGGGAGACCTCAACACTCCATTGTCAACATTAGACAGATCAACGAGACAGAAAGTTAACAAGGATATCCAGGAATTGAACTCATCTCTGCAGCAAGCAGATCTAATAGACATCTATAGAACTCTCCACCCCAAATCAACAGAATATACATTCTTCTCAGCACCACATCGTACTTATTCCAAAATTGACCACGTAATTGGAAGTAAAGCACTCCTCAGCAAATGTACAAGAACAGAAATTATAACAAACTGTCTCTCAGACCACAGTGCAATCAAACTAGAACTCAGGACTAAGAAACTCAATCAAAACCGCTCAACTACATGGAAACTGAACAACCTGCTCCTGAATGACTACTGGGTACATAACGAAATGAAGGCAGAAATAAAGATGTTCTTTGAAACCAATGAGAACAAAGATACAACATACCAGAATCTCTGGGACACATTTAAAGCAGTGTGTAGAGGGAAATTTATAGCACTAAATGCCCACAAGAGAAAGCAGGAAAGATCTAAAATTGACACTCTAACATCGCAATTAAAAGAACTAGAGAAGCAAGAGCAAACACATTCGAAAGCTAGCAGAAGGCTAGAAATAACTAAGATCAGAGCAGAACTGAAGGAGATAGAGACACAAAAAACCCTCCAAAAAATCAATGAATCCAGGAGTTGGTTTTTTGAAAAGATCAACAAAATTGACAGACCACTAGCAAGACTAATAAAGAAGAAAAGAGAGAAGAATCAAATCGACGCAATTAAAAATGAAAAAGGGGATATCACCACCGACCCCACAGAAATACAAACTACCATCAGAGAATACTATAAACACCTCTACGCAAATAAACTGGAAAATCTAGAAGAAATGGATAATTTCCTGGACACTTACACTCTCCCAAGACTAAACCAGGAAGAAGTTGAATCCCTGAATAGACCAATAGCAGGCTCTGAAATTGAGGCAACAATTAATAGCCTACCAACCAAAAAAAGTCCAGGACCAGATGGATTCACAGCTGAATTCTACCAGAGGTACAAGGAGGAGTTGGTACCATTCCTTCTGAAACTATTCCAATCAATAGAAAAAGAGGGAATCCTCCCTAACTCATTTTATGAGGCCAACATCATCCTGATACCAAAGCCTGGCAGAGATACAACAAAAAAAGAGAATTTTAGACCAATATCCCTGATGAACATCGATGCAAAAATCCTCAATAAAATACTGGCAAACCGGATTCAGCAACACATCAAAAAGCTTATCCACCATGATCAAGTGGGCTTCATCCCTGGGATGCAAGGCTGGTTCAACATTCGCAAATCAATAAACATAATCCAGCATATAAACAGAACCAAAGACAAGAACCACATGATTATTTCAATAGATGCAGAAAAGGCTTTTGACAAAATTCAACAGCCCTTCATGCTAAAAACGCTCAATAAATTTGGTATTGATGGAACGTACCTCAAAATAATAAGAGCTATTTATGACAAACCCACAGCCAATATCATACTGAATGGGCAAAAACTGGAAAAATTCCCTTTGAAAACTGGCACAAGACAGGGATGCCCTCTCTCACCACTCCTATTCAACATAGTGTTGGAAGTTCTGGCTAGGGCAAT